>NC_092206.1:25957678-25996315 GCF_043381705.1 Parasteatoda tepidariorum | reverse complement strand
TCCAAACTCGCATCACTGTGGAACTGTTCCGCTGCATACGAGCTGCTATTGCGCGATAGGAAAATCCTCCTTCTCGAAGGCCGATTATCCTCCCTCGTTCAAACTCCGTAAGTTGCTTGAATTTCTTATTCTTCCGTCGTGGAGGCATACTCAGGTCTCACTAAACGTTTGCCACTAACAAATAATCATAGACTATTTTCAACGTCCCGCTACAGCACTTTATTTATACGCTTTCAGCATCAATTCAGAGGGCGCTGCGCGCGCCACGCACGCGCGATGGCTCTGAAACTTTATTAATTTGCATAATATCCTATATCCATTATTAAAATAATATTTCATTTGATTCTGATGATTCCTTCATGGTGTTGCATTTTCTACAAACAGCAGTTTATAAGCAATTGATTTCCATTAACAACAATATTACATCAATTGATTGAATGATAATAGAATTCAACCTTTGGCTCGGGCATCTCGATATTCATGAAATAGATGTATTGAAGTTTGATTACACAAACCTAAAATATTATATGAACATAAATCTTACATTTCTTTTAAAACTAGAAAATAAATATTTTTTACTGCCTTTGTATCTTACTGCCGTTTTAACAGAAACTGAAATATGGAAGAAATTGGGTCAAATCTCGTCGTAACTCTAATGTATCATTGGGTTAGTTCACAGCTAACCATGGCTGAAAGCCCTTATATAGCAAGACGGAAAACATGAAAAACCGGTACGAAATACGTTTTATTATAGCATTTTTTTCGAGAAAAATAAAATATCTGTAACTATTAAGATTTCTTTAAGATTTTAACATATATATAAATCTGCTTCTTTTCCAAGATATAATAGATATTGTAGAATAGTTTAAAAAAAGAATAAGTAAACTCCTCCCGAAAACTAACTATAACTGAAATGGTTTTACTACCAGTCTTTTCTCTTTTCCGTCTCGCTTTCACCCCTGCAGCTAACGCTGACTGCTAAGTCTCAGCGTACTGCGTCATCTGCGCAAGTGCGGAAGAAACTAGTAATGTAGAATTTAAAAGATTTTTGTCCCTAGCATGTACGATGATACTTAAAAAAGAACCCAATACCCCTTGACGTCATCAAGTCGCTTTTCTAAAAGTTTCTTCCTAGCACAACGAGTCCCTGCGCCCTCTAGCAGCACTTTTACGAAACGGTAAGTTAATACAAAATATCGCCATTCTACGGTTTATAATTTAGTGTTTCTGAAATATTTTTGATTTTTTCTGAACTATTAAATTTTTTGTATAAATGAATAATAATTCTTTCTGATTTATCGTCTTAAATGTGAGTTCTTACTCTCTCTCTCAATAAAAGTTATTGAACTGAGATTGTATGGATTTATCCTAGTGTTATGAAAAATTTTCACAGTGTATTTGGGGGAGGGGCAGACTAAAAACGCTGTCAACCTTCATCTATCTAAAGATACACCGAGATAGAATCGAATTAACACATCTAATATATTAGTGATTTGGAATTTTATTATTGTGCTGGTAGTTACACTACATCACTCCCCCACCAGAATTTTATCTGGGATATCTCTAGTCTGTTCATTGCTGTCTTTGTGAAAGACCGGGAGAGCAATATTAAGATCACAGGACTTCTAGCTCTCGTCGTGAGATCTGTATAAAGTTCACGATTGTGAGCGTGGTCTCTCCTGTGCTGCAATTAGCAGTCGAGTGTGTACATGCTCTAGTGGTGCGTGAACGAGACTGAGTAGCAACAGTGCGAGGAGGACAATGTCGCAGTCACAAATAGCAAATCAACTGTTCAATGTGTACCATCCATCAATGTAGGCGTGTCCAAGTCAAAGTGGGCGTTACTGTTGAGAAAGGCGTGTTAAGATTACGTCCGAAGGTACCAATGTGGGTGCTAAAATACCGATGTCGTCAACCTTCATTTGCTAAAAGGTCACTGGTAATGAAAACATACGTCACTGATTTATTCTATGCTTGGTAAGATGACGAAATAATTACTTTAAGTTTTTACTTATTGAAAGTTTGACCACAATTATTGTTATTAAGTATACTTACTCAAAAAACCAAAATTGCTTTGAATAGTTCGTATAATGCGAACCTTAAAAGCTTTTGTTTTTTAAACGAACATCGAAAATGAAAGTTCAGAAAGCAAATGAACCTTATAATAAAACTCATAATGAACCGCTAAAAAATTTAAAGCCTCATTTTCAGCAAGAAATGGGTAATTTTTTTAATTATTTATTTTTACAGATAATTCTATTGAAACTACCAAAATCATTTATCTTACATTTAAAAAAAATGAAGAGGTTTCAAGAAACGGAAATCGCAAGTATCTCAAAGAGAGGCACATTGGAATCTTTCCAATCAGATTTTCTTCTATAATTGTTTTGATTTTGAATTATTTCTATTTCACATCACTGATCTTTCTGGTAGAAGTTTTCCTTAATGTTCAGAAGGAACCTTTATATTCCTTTCAATATTCTTTAGATTAATGTAAGTTTTCTAAAAACATTGAAAGTCCTCTTGATTGCTTTTTTGTATGGTTACTTTCAATACAAAGCTTTTTGAATCACGTAATTGTTTGAAAATGTCACGTAATTATTTTTTTGAAGACTCCAACATATGAGCACTTAATATAACTTTTTCCGCACAATAAAAATCCAAAACTAATTTCTGTTTTTTTTATTGCACCAAAATAAGCAAAAAGCAAAAAATTTATGAAATTAACATAATATCGTATAAGAAGCATAAAATAAAAAATACAACTATAGATATCATTAAAAAAAACTAAGTTTCCATTTTTCTTATAACCTAGATGAAATACGTCCTCTCTACGTAATTAATAGATAGAGATGACTGTCACACATCCTATGCTTAAAATTTGTAATGTGCAGCAGCAGCAAGAACAAATTTGTAAGCAGAAACCATGAGGAAAATCTTTTTTTATCAAGTTTGCAATACGCAGTATACAAAATTAAATTCAGATCATTATATCAACAGCAGATGGTATGCAAAAAGATCATTAAAAATCTTCGTAAATTGAGCTATGGTCTCCTCTCTATAACTACAAAATTTTGAAATTTTTATCTTCTCAAGTACATGGAGAGAAAAAGAAATATCAAAAAGCGCAACGCATGAACTTAAAACTAATTTACTAATACTATCTCAAATGTTTTCGAGATCTTTTTACACTTACACTTGTCAATTACTTTTTTTATTTAAATGAACTGCACCGCATGTAATAAAATTAATTTTCTGTATCAACTTCTTACATAATTTGCAGAAATGGTATTTTTATTAGAGACGTGGAATTTTACTATATACAATCTGGCGAAAAGAATTCAAACACCCAAGAGTAAGGACTATAAGAGTCCAGAGGCATTTAATACTAATAATATAGGTCCCTTTTTTGCATTGATGACAACCTGCACATGTCAGGGGAGACTTTCGCCAGTTTTTCATTGGTGACCAAAGAAATTGTCTTCCAGTCGTCTATCACAAGGTATCTGAGTGCTAACAGTGAAGATGGTCAATTTGGCTGGCTACGAATCTGCGTCTTCTAATCCACCCAAATGGTGTTCTATCGCTACTCTGAGAATGCCAGTGCAGGAAGACCAGTCCAGCCAGAAGGTCAATCCAATCCGGTGAACACCAATTTCTTTAAAACATGACCGCCCATATCTCGATATGTGGAGCAGCTATTCTGCTGAAAAAAGAAATGATCCTTTCACAAAATATTTCTAATGAGTTGGGAGAGCAGCTTTTGTCCAGAATATCCACATATATTCCAGAGTTCGTGTTTCCTCCATCGCCAGCAAGGGACTTTGGCTGAATCATTTAAAACATCCCTCCAGCATCCAGAAGTACCAGGCCAAATTCACTATTTTGGTGAATGTTAAAAAAAAATTCCAAATACAGTATATAGCTTCCAAGTTATTATAAGACATAGTTTATAAGAAAACCTGAAGATTTCCCAGAAAGTTATAGAAGATGATTTTAATACAAATTCTTTTTGGATTCGTAAAAAAGGCTACTCATAAGAACAGTAGAGAGCAGAACTAATCGATGAATCGTGAAATATTAATTATTTTTAATTATCTTGATTATTATACTTAATTATATTATTATTCACTGTATGTCAATATTATCGTGATAACCATTGATAAAAATGACATTTTTATACGATAATTTCATGATATCATCGTGAATGTAATTATTTCACCCTAATCTTCAAACAAGATATTTCATATACGACATAATTATCGTGCACGATAATTATATCAAATACGATATCTTTATGGTTTGCATTTTATGCAAAAAAAAAATTAGCCAAGCAACTTAAAATTAGAGTGAATAAAATAGAGAATTGAAGAAACAGTAAGTGTAAACTTTTATTTCATTGCACATTTTTTTTAATATGGATAACAATGGTCAGTTTACGAAGTTATCGTCGTAATCTTCGATAGAAATCTTCAATAAGTTCCATGTGAAATGAAATAATATTTACACTACATCAGATGGTGATAATCTTTATGCTAAAATGAAGGAAAAAAAGACATTTAGGGTTGAATAGAATATATATTAGTATATTAAAAACACTTTCATTACTTACTAATTATAAAAGTATATTATTTTTTAGATGAAACTAGAAGCTTTGCAACTCAATCCTTCGAGTTTACTCCGCTATTATTTTTGCTTTATGATTGTAAATAGATTGTTACATCGAAAATAAAATGTATTAAATGATAAGATTCTATAATGTTTCATTTATTTTAACACAAATTTGAGTTCACTCAAATTGAGCTGTTGTTTTAGAAACAAATAGTAAGTTAATTTAATGCTTATTTAAATTTTCATTATAATTTTTGAAATTATTGTGGTATTTTTATGCTTATCGAATTATAGTATTAAAAAAATCACTCAAATTTATTAACCTAGCTGATATTTTTAAATTCATTCAAACTCTAACCCTTAAAAGCCTCGATATTATACCGTCTTCTCGATGAACTTATTGCGCTCTCAAAAATAATGCGGGACATTTAAATCTCATTCTATTTTTATGAAACGTAAACCTAACTATTTTCCTCTGTTAACATCAAAATTTCAACAGCAAACTTTTTTTTTCTTTCTTATTTAATTTTTGGTAACTTAAAGAACTCTTTGGATAGTTTTCAATTTGAAGATTATTTATTAAAAGGACGAAAAGTTGATTCTAAACATTGTCTTAAATTTTAAATACTTATTTTACTTGCATTTATTGACTGCATACAGTCGACTTAACTATTTAGCTGAATACAGTTAAATAGTTACTCAACTCAACACATTACTCAACTTAACTATTTAACTGAATACAGTATTATATAAGATTTATTATAAAAGTAAACTTATTTACCATTTAATAATTCCAAAAAGGTAACAAAATTACTTCATCATAGTGCATAATAACGTAAATGTATTTTAAATTGTTATTGAACTGTTATCATATTGCTTTAAGGCGTATAGTTATCATACTGTAAAATATTGCATAATATTGTTATATCATGTTATTGATTAAAATACACATTCAAAACAACATTTCTAGCTTTAAGCCTTTAATTTTGAATCTATGTAAGGGCGGATTATAACAATTAAGGATCATAGGCAATTAATAGCTGTAAATACCGTTAAATAAAGGATAAATAAATAATTTGCAGGTAAGTATCGTTATAATTTTCATTATAATGCGGTTGCAGCCTCTTATATCTGGATCTTTTTTTTTATTTTGACGATTATATCATGCGATTTTTTTTTTGTCAAATAAGAAGATGAGAAATATCTTATCTCTTTGTCGTACTATGTTCTTATTTTCAAAGATTCTTCTATTTTTTCTATTTTCTCAGTGTAAGTTTATAAAAATATAAACTACGGCAAAAATTTATAAATTTTAACATTAGTGATCCTACTCCAATCCAGTGAAAAATTGTCGTTCTTTGGATTTTCCCTTACTTTGGACTTGTTATCTTTTCCAATAATTTACTCATAAATAATGCAAAAGAAAAGAATTTAAAGAAACAAACAATGAAGAAATGTAAAGAAAATAGTAAAAAATAAATTAAATACATAATTTATCGATAAATATCATGCCGCATATTTCAAGTCTCATTTTGTAACAGCTCATTTTTAAAATTCTATTATTCTTTGCACAATGTTAACAATGTTAAAATTTCACAAAATCTGTCAGTTCCTTCAAACTCTTAAAAAAACTACATCTCAAACGCGACTTTGATCGAAGAAAATAAACTCTTTTTTAATGCGTTTAAATTTGGTTTTAAATTTTAGTCGATGACAAAAAAAATGAAGCAATTTTTTAAACAAATTATATGAACTGGTTATTAAAATGAGTCAGTTTAACAAATTTAATGACGATTTATTCTCTGTGACTTACCGACACATGTCTGGTTGCATTCTTCAAGAGTTTTGAAGTTGTTTCCGTTCTTTCCACATCCGCCATAGACAAACTTTTTGCATGCACCAGTCTTCTTGTCATAAGCGTATCTGTGCATGAAAGCCAAGCAAAGGCCACGTTCAATTGGTTCGTCACAAACAGCGGATTTAGCTTCATGTATTCTTATAGCTAATAACGAAAACAAATCATTTGTTTCAATGTAAAGAAGAAACTCATATATAGCTCAGCAATACTCTAAATTGAAATTCTGTAAAATTATTCAAGCTTCAATTAAACTTTTTTGCTCGAAGTGTAAAAAAAATAACTTGTACACATGAAACATCCCATGTCTAAGCTTGTTGCATTAAGGTAGATTCGTATCAGTCTCAAAACAACCTCAAGTGCGAATAAAACAACTTCGTACACCTTGATTTTAAACATTGGGAGGTTGTTTTTTAAGGGTTTTCTTTTTAACTAAACTTCAAATGAACCTCAAATCTACCTTATCCCTTCAAAACAACCTTAGATAAACCTCAAAAACACCATAAATTTTTGTAAGGGTAGATACTGATTTTTAATAAAACTGCAATTAATATATAAATTTACGGTTTATCTAATTAACTAAGATTACAAAAATACATCTTGCTTATCTATTGGCATTCATTCTACACCTTAAAATAAGAACAAAATTCAAGTTTTATTTCTGTAAGTTTAAATTGTTATGGTTTTACTTAAATTTACTTAGAACTTTAGGTATATTTTTTGAAATCTCAATTCAATTAGTGTATTAGTGTATCGACATATTGGTTAATAAAAAAACTATATTTATAAATTACAGAAATGTTAGAAAACTTTGCTTATTTGATATAAAAGCTATATTCAACCTATATATCTAAGCTATATTCAGCTATATTGCGTTTTCTCTGTTACCGGTACCATCTGTTGACAATATTTGTAACAATTGTGGAATTTTGGTGAGAATGTGTAAGTTGGCTTGATAAAAACGCAATAAACAGAACTTAAGCATCCTTTTCTATCTTTTCCATTTTCCTTTTTGGCTTTTAAGATCAAATAAGAAGAATCGATAAAGAATTAATTTAAAGTTTAAATTAAATTTGAGATTAAGATGAGTGTATATGGGGTGGAAATTGAGGTTTATCGATGAGGTTACTTTTCATGTAAGGCATAACCTCATTTTCTACCTCAGGTGTATTTTTTTAAACCTGTCAACCTCAATGCAACCTCAAAAGCACCGTATTTTATTGTAAAGGTAATATGTATATCATTATCTTAATGCATATCATTATGTTAATTGAGACGTCATAAATATTTTATGTAATATTAATACATATTTTAACTGACGGTGCTTCTACAATGAATCCATAATAAGAAATAAATACAAATGTGGTTAAAAAATATGATTGATAAGTAAATTTTATGCATACAACTGCATTTCTTCAAGCACTCTTCTTCGGTAGCAAATCTGTTTCCATTGCCCCCGCATCCACCGTAGATGAATTCTTTGCATTGTCCAGTTTTGGCATCGTAATGAAACATGGGGAAATATCCACGGCACATTCCAGTATCAGACTCCATCAGGCAGGAATTAACTTCTGCAGTAAAAAATAATTATTTAAAATATAAACTGCGGAGAAAACTATTTGCAAATTTCTCTAAAAAATAAGGTCTAATGGGTCTAAAGAAAGTAAAAAAATAAAATTTTAAAAAAATTTACTTGCTTTAAACTTTAAGCAAAGATATAAGTTTGTACTATATATATCATCATGTCGTGAAGAATTATCTGGGCTTTCGAAGGGATAAAGAACTTCTCTTAGAACTTCTATATTTCTAACTATTTTAAAAGTTATTAAACTTTTTTTTTTAAATCGCAATTTGGCGAAATTTTTTCACCTCGTAAAAAATTATCAAAATCACTGCCTTAGTTTCAGTTTTTTCATATTTTTATGAACCCTGATAATGCAGCATTAAAGTAAGTTTTTAAACATTAAAAAATTAGATCGCAATCATTTCATTTTCATAAAACTATCCTCCCATTTTAGAGGTCATTATAATTCAATTCTGTAAAAAGAGTCTAAAACGTTATAGCAAGGGTGGTTATTACAGGACATCCTGTTTAAAAATATATATATAATAGTAAATCTAATTACCAGCAGCTCGATTTGGGCAGTTTTCAGGAAGGACACATTTTCCATCATCGGTTCGGACGTATCCCTTCTTGCATTGACATCCAATGACGCACATCAAGTTGCATATTTTGGGTGGATTGTCATAATTTTTACAAGTAAGAGGACAAGCTGTTCCACAAGTTTGGTATTCTTGGTTTTCGCCACAAACAGCTGAAAACAATGCTTAAATTTATATTGAAGTTTCATAATGAGCTAAATGTATCGATGAGCTCATAATTAATTTTATCAAAAATATTCAAATAGTTTAAAAGTTATAGATTCTTTTGAAGTATCTATGCAAGAACTTTTTAATAACTCTCAAACATAAATAGTTATTTTAAAAATATCTTATTCTATACTTAATGAGAAAAATAAGCACTTCTGACAACAAAAAATTTTTAAAAGACTAATTGTACGGATGTTGTAATTTAATCTTATCTTAATTTGATCTTATTTAATTAATTTATTCTTTAATTTAATCTTATAACATTAAATACAAAATTATTTTATGTTATAAGATTTACAATTACGTCACTGATACGAATTTTAAAATGTTTGTTTTTTTAATGGAATTATTTTTCAGGTTTAAAATACATAATTAGAACTACGTTGTAATCCGAGCATCATACATTGTAAAAAAATGTGGATCGAATTTTGGTATAAAGTACATAGTAATATTATAAACATTTTGTAACATAATTTTTGTAATATTATAAACATTTTGTAACATAATTTTTGTAATATTATAAACATTTGGTATAAAGTAACATTTTGGGATTATCATCCATAAAATCTATTTTTTCCGTAAAATATTATACAGCAATTTATTTAGTAATATTTATTTAATTATAATGATTAAGTGTTTTTATTGTAATTATTACTGTAAAAATTACGGTATACCAGATATTTTATTCCGTAATATCTTACGGTAAAAATAGATTTCACGTTAAAAAGTAATATCACCCCATACTTTTTACCATAGTATGATCCAGAATTTTTTACAGTGCATTACCATCAAAGGCTTGATTGCGCATAATGCTTAATTTTGAAAGAAAATATTCCGAAGAAACATATTTTAAATTAGCTAACATCAATCGACCAAAATAGATTGGACTTTTTCCCACGTTTTCTAATGAAGAATTAAACAGACAGCTTTGTTGAAAGCTATTTGTTTTAAAAAATTTATCGGGGAAATGCTTTAATAAAAAGTCACAAATCGTATCTTAAATTCACAGTTTCTCTTCCTTCTTTTCCTTCCTTTTAATTTTCGCATTATTTTTTTTTAATTAATGTGAATTTATTTAGAATATTTCAGTTAAATTAAGAAAATTATGAAGACTTTATCTTGTCCATTTTTTGTAGTTAGGTGCAGTTATAAAATATATAACATTTAACTATGAAGCATTGTTTCTAATTAATAAATCTTGTCAAAAAAGAGAATAAGGATGCCATAGTGTACCTAAACATTTCGGCTCTTTAAAAACAGCCGCTGTCGTTTTAAAATAAGCCGGGCTAATTGGTAAACTTATTCAGTACTTTCTAATTAGCCTCTCAACTTTTAGGTTTGTTTAAGCTAGTCCACATATTTTCAGTCTAATTTGTAAATATACTTTTTATTGCTTAATTAGTCAGACTTCATTGAGGCAGTTTGCAATAAAACCAGAATTATTAAAGCTTGTTACAAATAGCTTTATTAAAGGAATATTGCATAAATCCTAATCAAAATTCATTCTAATAGAGTAATTTTCATCTCATTTCCTAATTAACCTAAATGCAAATTGTAATAAGCCTAAATCGTATAAGAAAGGTTAAAAAATAGTACTGAAGAAATAGACTCTCACTAGATTGGTTGCATTGTAAAATGGAAGTAATATTTGTAAAGAATCGAATTTTTCAATAAGTTAACACAGCAACCATGCGATAAACAAAAAATTGTCCACGTGACTCGTGAGTAAATGACTTCAATAAAAGAGGAACTGAGCACATACCATTGCGACTGCTGCATTCACTTGGTCTTACACATTGTCCATCCTTGGTTTTGACGTATCCTTCATCACAGTGACATCCTGGATTGCACATCAAAACACAAGCTTTGGGAGGATTCAAATGATTCTCGCATGTGATGGGGCATGCTGTTCCACAGCTATTATAATGAGAGTTAGCTGGACAATCTGGAGAAAAAAAAAAGCATTGAGCATGCAATTTTACGGTAAAAAAATGGATACTCTAACATCATGAAATTTTTTTCGTTTCCCTTGTGGTATACCCTCAAAATGACGGTATATGTGGTCAAAATGAATGTGGTAAAAAAAATGTGGTCAAAATAACGAATTCTTCGAAAACGAATTTCGTCAAAAGTTAAGAAATATTTCGTCATTTTACTTATTTCGAAAAATAAATAACATTGCGTCTCATTGTGTCTAACACGTGGCATTGTGGATCACTTTTTCTTGGGCACCATATGAATAGATCAACAAAGTAGGGTCAGAGGAAATACATCCATTCCCGAAACGGGACTAGAACTCCTTGACCACCATACAGCCGGTCGGCTCGTTTCGTTATTCTAGTTCCAATCATTTAGTCTTCATTTTCGCTCATAGTTTCTGATAATGCATTACAATGAGGTTACGAGTTGAGGATACATTTTCTTCATGTATATGACATTTTGCATTTCGTCTCGTAATTTCGTGACTAAATGATTCCCTAATTTAACGAAATAGAGCTCAAGAATTTCTGAATCGTCAAAAAGAAGAATTATATTTCTGAAAGGTGTAACCAAATGGCTATTAGCTGCAATGGCCTAACCTAACTGAGTATTACACTCACCTACACACCAGTCACACTAACCTAACAAAGTATTGAACACAGACTGAAACAAATTACCTGTATATTAATATTTAGTTTAAAGAAACTAAGACTTTGTAGAAATTTAAAGATTGGGGGAAGATCGAACAATAAGAACACAAACCTATTCTATTGTAAGAGAAAACGGGAAGGAGTTGAAAAAAAATAATTGGAAACATCTTTAAGTATCACCACAGTTGATGATCATTTGATTTCATGTCATAATCTAAAGGTTCTCAACCTGATTCACAAGATTTAAATCAAAAAAGACGCTTGAATTTAATTTTTTTTAATTGTATGCAAATCAAAGTATATTAATCCATTTAAAAAATTTTAAAGTTGAAAATAGTATAATTACTTTATTGTTTTATCGCAGTAGATGGATATATATATATAAATTTTATCACTATCGATGAAATTTATGAAAGTTGTAGAATCAGCATTGAAAGTTTCTCCTTTCCCAAAGTATAAAAGCTGATTAAAAAAAAAAGTATGTCGGTACGCAATAAAATATGGGCATATTGTTGCATTCTTAAATTTAGGACGTTGAGCTTATTAACTCTAGATAATAATTCTTATAATCTAAAATTATCAATCGTAGAAGCAACACAAATTAAAAATACTTGTAACTAATAATAAGTGACAAAGTTATAAAAAAGAATTAGTTCTCTATAAAAATGCTCCATATAATGAAGTTCACTTTAAATTTTCAAATTCAAAGATCTTTGGATATTATAGGACAATTCTCTAAGTAACCAAAAGTCAGTATGGATCAGGTGATTGTATTTTCCCTGGCTCAAATTCTGGCGAGGGTCAGTCAACTCGCATGCTGCACCCGATTCTCCCTGACCAATTTGTGGTTACAAATCATCACCAATTGTAATAAAATTAGCTAGATTTTTATTCAATTCTACATTTTGCACAAATTTGGGCCAAAAAATCCACTATGGCAAATTTGTCTCAATTCTCGATCCACAATCTAACTTGTTTTTTTGGCTGGGTTCAAATTTACAAGAATATGAATTGAAGATCGGTGTAACCCTAAATCCAATATGGATCAAGTGTTCATGTATGAATCAGGGCTGGATGTAAAATAAAGAATAGAAAAAACAAGAAATAATTGTACGTTGTTGTGGATAACCCAGTTTTTATTGATTTAGTTGGTAACCCATTGAATTTTAAGTATACGACTTCTTTTAAATTTGATTTCTCAGGACCTATACAACCAATTTCGCTAAAAATTTGTATTTTGCCATATAAAATTACATTCCTTAAAATGATGTAAAAAATTGCATGACATACAATCCAAAAGTTTATCGACTATCATTAAATAATATAATACAAAATAATAAATATTTACTAAAAATTATTTTTTGTATGGAATTATTATTTTGCAAACGAATTTCAAATTGTGTGCAAAATTTTTTTAGTTGTGTCACTATTGCAGCCCATGAGCGATATATCTATTGCTACCGTAAAAAATTGCAACCTATTGTTAATCTGTAGTTATGTACGAAAAATTCTGGAACCTCAAGTTACAAAAAAGATTTAAAGAAAAATCGCGAATTAAATATGTAATCATTCATTATCATTATATTTTTAATTTTAAAAAATGCAGGCGTTTTTAAGTTCTGAAAAATTATATGATCGCATGTGCTCATTTATATTTTTTGTGAAGTATAAAAAATTCAATATATCCGAATTAACAATAAAGCGAAACGAGAAGCGTTACAGCGAGAATCTTTTACAACCTAAGATAATAAATGTAAAGGTAAAAATAACTTAAATGTTGTAATTCTTACCTCGAGCTGCAAAAGCTCCAGCAACAACGCACAAAATCAAAACTAGCTGCATATTTCTTGTATGAATCTCCTCACTAAGAAAAAGAATTAACGGACGATAATTCTTTTATATCATTTTCAAAAATGAGAGCTGTGAAATTTCCCACCGATCGTCGTTATCAGTTATTGTAACGCAACAAATCAAGGATTTTTGGGAAAATCCATGTGTATAATGCATAACATTTCTGTGATAAAGCAATTTTTGATTTTAACGTGTTTTAAGATTTAAAAAAAAAAGAAAGAAATGGGGAAATGTTTTAATAATATCTTGATGTGAAAAGTAAATACTTATTCATTTTAAATTATATTTTATTTAATCAAATAAAGTTTTTTTCCATAATGTGAAAGTATTGGCGAATTCTCAGCTGTTAAAAATTTTGCTCAGCTGTTAAACTGCACTACCTTACAAGTTATGAATCTTGGACTTTTAAGTACATTCTATACTCTCGTTACTATACGCTCGTACGTATTATACACCGTTAAATACGTACCATAATATAGGGCTGTTAAACTGCCCTATATTATGGTTTTTCTTAAACTTACTGCAGTATGTAAATTATAAATACACAAATGAATTGCAGAAATTTCAGTCAGAGTCTACAAAAAATAACTTTATTTTTTAGAAGCATTTTAGAAACAACTTTTACTAAACATTATCCCCCCCCCCAAAAAAAAATATTTTTACATGCAAAAAAAAAACAGTAATTATGCTCATTTCGTTACAAAGCTATTGTAAAGGAAAGATAAAAACATTGAGAAGAGCACTCTGTTATAGTTATATGCAAATTTCTTCTACGTCCCTAACTTCCGTAAAAAAAGTTTGAAAGCTAGAATTAAACATTCGGCTATTCCGTCAGCAAAAACGGAGCTCAGAATTAAAATGAAATAGAAGCTTAGAATACCGAGCTTAGTAAAAAAGCGGTGAGACAAATTTTGCTTTTTCTTAGTCAAAAGAAATCCTGTCGAACTATTTCTTAATTAATGGGTATATCTGTCGGTGCTGTGAAAAATGTATTAAGAAAACAGTTTAATTTCATAAAAGATTTTTTAAAAAAAACACTGTCCGATAGTCAGTACTAGGAGGTCAACAGAAAAGAAGTGTATTTTACTTAGCTGCTGTAAGAAACAAGTCCATAAGGCAAATTTCTCGAACAATATATATTAATGTATATCATACAACAGTTGCCAAAGCTCTGAGGCAAAATGAAAGCGCTAAATATGTGAAGCTAAAGGCGAAACCATTGTTAACTCAAAAACAGCTATCAACTGAACTATTTTTTAGAAAAATAGTGATGTCTTGGGCTTGCAAAGGAAAAATCGTTGTTTTCTCTGACGAAAAAAATTTTAATTTGTATGATTCTGGCAATAAAAGCCATTGTGAAGACTTGCGCATCATGCCAAAGGAGTTATTTAGTGGACAAGCAGGTGGAGAGATGATATGGGTATGTATTGATTTTAGTGGAAAGTCTGACTCAGCCATAATTAATCAACATATGACAGCAATAACTTATCAATCTATGTTATATGATCATTTAACACCATTAATGTCTTTATTAGGAGAACATAATTGGATATTTTTGAGAGATTCATGCCTCTCTGCAACATTAACAAAGAAATGACTTGAGGCGGAAAAAGTTGATGCCATAGACTGGTCATAACGAAGCGCAGACCTTAATCTAATTAAAAGCACCTGGCGTCTAATAGCAAATATATTACATGTACCAATAATAAACAATATTCTTCAGTTCATGAATTCCAAGTAGCAATCTGAGACTGTTAAGGCAAAATCGATACAGGATACATTCAAACTTTAATTAACAGTATGCCAAATAGAATATTTTCACTTATTAAAGCTAATGGAGGTTCCAGTAAATATTGACTGTAATTAGAATGTTTTTAACATTAAATGTAAAAGTGTACTTATAATTTCTCTACAAGTATTATATATAATTAGATAATATTATAGATAATTAGATAATTAGATTCCAAAATAATATAGATAATTAGAAAATATATATTAGATATTAGATAATTAGAAAATAATATGTCTAATTATCTAATATTAGATAATTAGATATATTATTTTCATTTATGTTTAATTATGAACTATTGTTTGGATTGCCCATATTTACGAAAAAATTTTACTTAAATGAACATTCAAAATGTAGAGGAAAACTATTTATTCTACGCATTCCTTTTTTTAATTTTTTCTAAAAAATATTAGCGTATTTATAATTTTTTACAGACTGGATACTATGGTTTAACTTGGTCAATTTAACACCTTATTAAGTTCACAGCAAACGTGTACCATTATTCTGTTATTAGTTTTTTTTTGTATTATTATGGTTCAAAGAACAAACATTTTGTTAAACATTTAACCGACATTTCTGAAAGTGTGTATTAAAGGCTAATTGAAAAATTTGGCTCTTTATAAATATTGTCAATACTGGTCTGACTACTTTGAAAATTTTCTTTATTTCCTAACCTGTCTCTTCTTTAGACAAATTCAGAAATCTGTGAGGAAGTTCTCAATCAAGCCGAATTTATTTAGATCTATTGCTATAAACCTTTTATAAGGCTATTTACAATAAACCTTAACAACTATGGGCTTATTGCTAACTGCCTACACTAAATCATTTTCATTGAAAAATGACAGATATATTTTCAAATTAGTCCAAAGATACTTGGACCCCCCGCAATAAGGCTAAAATATGTCGGGCTGATTAGAAATTACTGTAGATTTTTCCAATTGGCCTAATAAATTGCAAAATTACGATGGCTGTTTACCAAACGCATGATAATTAAATTTGCCTAGGTGTTGTATTGAAATACAATATGAAAAATATTTCATCCTTAACTAATCATTAGTCACCCTTCGCTATTTTACTGTCATTGATAACTCGATATGCAGTCTAAAGCAGTCTTTTTAGGTTGTCATTTGGCTTCTTTTTTTTTTGCCAAATGAGCTAAGACTTTCTTTTACTTCTGAAAAATTTAAAAACTGTCATTTTATTTTGCCTTTATTAATGAGGTTTGATGAATTGATCAATTTGGAAAAAGAAGCATTGCAAAAGTAAATAAAACTAAAATAAGATTTTCAACAAAAGTTTCCTTTTTATTTTTCAAAGCTCTCGTGTGAAACAAATGAAAACAAATGAAAAGTCAAGCATACAATTTGAACAATATGATTATATTTAATATTGTTTAAGTTTAAATTGCTGCGCGAATCCAGTTTATTAAAAATGTTTAACAATCACTGTAATCACCGTAACAAACAATGTAAAAAATTCCGGTATTTCTAAATTACAGTAAAATATAAACGCAAATGTACTTTTTACCGTAAAATCCATTTTTACTGTATAATCCATTTTTACTGTAAAAATTTATGAAATAAAAAAAACTGTTGGACTGTAATTTTTACAGTAATATTTATTGTAAAAATCATTGAATCATGGTATTTAAATTATTATTACTGTAAAATATACAGTAGAAATTGTGAAGTTAGTTGGCACTTTTTAACATAATTTGCTCCGGAGGGTTTTACAAGGAATTTATGTTCCCTAATCTGTTCATTAATTTGCGCATACGAATATTTCGTATTTTTAACCCTCCAAGTGAACTAAAGGGGAAAATTTTGTTGTTTTTTTACTCAGGAAAGTTTGTAGTCGTAAGTTCGGAAAAAACCGAAACTAACAAGCAGAAGGTTAGAACATTGAAAGATATTATACAGCTCTAAATTCATTGAACTTTGAATCCCATTGTCTCACAAATAATACGAAAGTATATTGTAAGTTTTGTAACCATAAGTTTTGACATTCGTTTCTCAAAATTCAGGCGTATGAATAAAGAATTAACAAGGTATATATTTTCATTTATATTTGATCTTTCTCATCAGTTTTATAATCCAAACTATTGATGCTTCATACCCACAAAAAGTTAGCGTAGTAAAAAAAATGAAAATATACTTTTGATATAAAAATTACTTGAATTTATGAACGGCAAAATTTTAAATAAAGTTTAATAACGTTTGCTTAAACTTCATTTTTCAAGTTTTTATTATTAACAGATCACTAGAGCTACATTGATGTGCTCTTATCCTTTTAATTGTCTGGACAGTCACGGGTCAATACACATTTTCCTTCTTTAGTTTTTACATATCCAGTCATACAGATGCATTTCACGATACATTTCGCTGGAGGGCAAGTTACATTATCTGCATCATAATTTTCACAGGTCTTTTCACAAGGAGATCCACATTCGTAAAAGAATGAATTTTCAGGACAATCTAGAAAGAAAATTATTATCTATTTAAAAACTAATTCTTCAAATAATCACATTTAGGAAGTTTTGTTTCTGAAAAACTACTTAACATTGAATGAGAAATTGTCAATTTGACTGCGAGAACAAACAATAGACTCTCCATGACAAATAACTACTACCACAACCTCAAAAATCAGTTAAAATCTTGATTTAATGATTAAAATCTGTGGTTGTCATTTTTCAATTATTTTTCAAAGAAGTGTTTGCTGGTGTGGCATATCATTTTCACTTTAGATTACGCACTGCGCCCATGTCCAAGAGTTCGTGGGTTCGACCCCAGCCAGCCAGTTAGTAAACTGATACTTGTTAAATCTGTCGAGTCTTAAAGTCCACCATGTTCCCATAACAAATCAATACCTGTGGGGGTACTGATAGAGGAGTTTCCTTGTCTTCTGGATTGGTTCAAAATTACAAGGGTACGGAGTTGAACATTAGTAGTCGTAAACTCAAAACTGGATCAGCTGTCCAACGACAGTTATAAAATAAAATAAAGTAGCTCACTGAGTGAGCCACGAGTCATAGGTTGCCGACCCTTGACCTAATAACAAAAATTGATAACTATAAAACTCTAACATGACCTAATTTGCTACACGACTATGAGTGTTAGGCTGTTAGCAAATTACCTGAAAGTAAACAATAAGCGGAAAATTTAAAGAAATATATTTACAGCAGTCCTTGGGAATAACGTAGTTTAATGATTAACTTCGAAATTTTCAAACCATGTAGAAAAGCTCGCATTTGCAAATTCTGTGGAAGGTAAACAAGAAGAAAGATAACCAACCAGTTGACTCAACTCTGTTGAAAGAGACTTGAAGATAATCAATAAAATAAACTACAGGAACCTTGCTGTGGGTGACCTCGCTGTGTGATCAGATGGCAACTACTTGAAATGACCGTGACCAGCAATGAATTGTAGTGCTTTAGAAGAAGAAAAAGTCGATAGGTATGGAAAATCGAGTTTATTTTTAATAAACCTTCTGCACAAGTGTTGTCAACTAAATAAAATATCTAATTGAGGATTAGTTAATGCTTGGTAAACGAATAATTCTTTTTACGTTTTTTTTATATAATTAGGCGTAAAACTTAAAATAGGTAGTCATGCTCAATATATACATTTTTAAGAACTGAATATTTTCACTTGTATAGCTGATAGAGAAAAACTTTTAATGTGTTCGTATAATCAGCAAACACATAGAGATAAATTCCGTGTTTTTTTCCTTCAGCAAAATATCTGGAAATATAGCAAGGGGCACAAATTTTAACCCTGTGTATCCAGCTTGCTAATTGCCTAATCCACCAAGTCATCAAACACATATACATGCGGGCCACTTTTTTTAACAGAGTTTCTATTATTTATTATTTAAAGCCATACTCTGATTTTCAAAATGAGCCCAACATCCCTAATATAAACTTTATTTAAGACTTAATCTCGGACGCTCGTCAAATTTAGTCTCGGACATTAGCCTGGTTTAAACTCAGATTACTGTTTTCTGGGCTTACTCTCGAATATCCAAGTCAAAATTCGAATCGAAAATACAAGTTAATGATTGCTGGTATCTGATTTTTATCTTCACCAAAATCTGCTCTAAACTGTAAAAAATTCCGGTTCAAATTACTGCGTAAGGAACGAACCCTTTAGGCTCGTAATATCCATTCTTACCATAAAAATTGCGCCATAATTTTTGCGTCAATACTTATTTAATTAGAGTAATTCGGTGATTTTACTATGATTATAATTGTAAAAAAATACGCGTAAGTTATTCCGTACACGTACCAGTAACAATAAATTTTGCGGTGAAATGTTTCGTCAGCTTTAGTGCAGGAACTTTTTACCGTAATTTGATCCTGAAATTTTTTACAGTGCACTCAAAAGCTTCACAACGGTTAATTATGATATTAATAATTATTTACAGAACTTTGCTCTCTTTTAATGGTTTAAAATTGTTATTATCTCCACAACTTGCCTGTTCTTTTCTTTTTACAAGCCTGTATACATTCTTCGTGGGTAGCATAACTGTTACCATTTTGTCCACATCCTTTGAAACACTTATTTTCATCAGGAAAAAAGAAATAGGATGCGTCATTTCCAGTGCATTGTCCTTCTGCGGGTTCTGCGATACAATTCTTTTCAACTATAAAACAAATTTTTAAAAAATTTTTTATTAAAATACATTTTATTTTCGAATATTTTAAAAATTATATTAGTCTGTTTTTCCCTAAGACAAAGAAAGCTCGTGTTTTTTTAATAACAGTTACGTGTTTTAACATTTCGGCATAATAACTTGATTTAAGATTAATGCATACTTAGCATTTAAAATATTTTTTATAGTACAATATATAATGTTCCACCACCAGAAAATAGTTTACATTAATATTATTTCTAATCTTCCTACGAGACTACATACGTTTCAATATATTGAAAAATATCGGAGGAATTGAAATCTCATCTCTCCTCTATGGCCATCTAACGTAGATATACCCTTCCTTTTATGTATACATTTCAAAATTTAATGTTTGATACTTCACTCATATTCAATAATTATTTTAACGAAATTAAATTTTTAAAGCTTTTTTCTCAAGTTTCGTAGCAGACAATAAAGAATAGTGATTTTTGTTATTATTATTCTATGTATTGTATATATTGGCGCCATATTTAAGTGATTGAGTACATTGTTAAGTGAAACTTGTCATTCTTATGATTTTAAATTATTTCAAAAGCTTTTTTTGCATTTAACTAACCAAAGTTTCTTTAATGAAATTATCTTTGAATTAACGAATTTTACAATTGTGTTCAAGAATTTTTTAATTCGTTCGAAAAGTTCTCGAGATATTGCGAAATACGCAAAATGCATAATTAGCTAAGGGGTATAAACTTTGGATCACTCTCCTGATCAAGCTATGGGGAACATATATGCCATATTGCGGCTGCCCCCTATATTTTGGAGGTAAGAAATTCAGAGAAAGTATGTTTTTGTGTCTGATTTCATAAATTAAAATAGTGACTAAACTAATTATTATATTTGTGACAACACCCTCGAACCATTGAGATTGAGTCGTTGCACGTAAAGATCGGATAATTAGATCCAAAATTATTCGGGGTGGTCCATTTTTTCCCTTACTGTACTATGTGCCAGCATAATTAAATATTGTACTATATGCCGGCATAATTAAATATTATATTTCAAAATCACCAACTATAAACTTTTCAAATCTATTTTACCGTTACATCAAATTAAATTTTAATTAATGTATTGAGAAATCAGTAAATTTTGTATTTATACAAATACATTTTCTTAGGAGAAAATGTAACTTTCTTTCGTGAGCTGACAACATATTTTACCGTTGAATATCAAGTCCATGTTTGCTTTATTTGAGCAATTATTCACCTTGATAGAAAAATCGTTTAAACATCTCTTTCTTATCATGAGCTACTTGAAGGTCTAAAGTTTATACAAATTTCAAGATAAAGTTTTATCTCAAAGCATTATGTAATTTTTGCAATTCGTGTAATTTCATTTAAGCGACTGAGCCATCATTCGCACGATTCTCTTCAAAAGATGATAAAATGATAAATAAAATAGATTTATTAAAACTGTTCAGAGAGCAAAATTCTGGTAAATATACTGTACTGTATAATGATAACATTTCATATAAGAAAAATAAATAATTCTGATAATAAAACCAAAATATACGGTATTTAAACCATTTATTTTGTAGTTTTTCCGTTTATAAGGTAAGGGTTTGGCAGAAATTCTGGTTTTAAAAATTATAGTTCTTCTAACCCCGCATATAGTAGGAAATACAAAACTGAGAGTAAATTTAATCGAATAAATTATTCTTTACCATGCTGTAATGTGTCTTATAAAATTACCATATTTTGCCACTTTCACCAAATTTATCGTACATTATAAAACTATATTTTATTGCTAATTTAAAAAACATAATTACCAAAGCCCTTCGGAAAAATTTCCTGAGTTTATTAGTGTTCCCATAGATCTAGAAGCACGGTATATCTTAGAATATTCTGGTAGTTCTGACCATACTTTTTTTCTCGGAATACGTTTTTCTTGCGAACAAAAAAGAAGAGAAAAATTTTATTTTTGCCAGACTTAGACAAAAATTGTTGTTCCCCTCCCTTTAAAAAAGTAATGAGTTGAATTTTCAGTGGTAATATACCAAGGAAATAATGCTGGTAAAATTACCGTACAGTATGTTAATGACATTTGTGGGAAATATCACCATAATTCTGGTTAAAGTCAAAATATACGATATTTAAACCATACATTTTATTATTTTTCTGTTCATATAGTAACAGTTTACCAGAAATTAAGGTTTTCTGAATTGGAGTTCTTATTACCACACATTATTGAAAAATGCAAAACTGAAAGGTAAATTTAACCGGAAAAGGGGTTCTTGTGCTATTCTAAGTTATAATGATAAAATTAGTGAATTTTACCACATCTACTAAATTTTATAACACATTATAAAACCATAATTTTGCCAGCATAATTACCAAAGTGCTGCAATAAAAATTACCGAGCTTTTTGGTGTCACAGAACAGAAACATGGCCAATATTGCCAAATTCTGGAAGCTTTGACCATACTTTTTTTCTCAATGTAAAAATTTAAGACAAAAGTGATTCACCTTACGTTTTTAAAGAAATAAAAACAAATCTTATATTTAATAAAGCTTCTGCGTATTAGACTTCTTATTCTATGTAATGCCACACATACTTATAAGCAGTAGTTCTCACTGAATCAATTCTTTTCTAATGTTTGGAAATCTATTTTAATTAAATTTTTACAACTTGCACTATGGTGCACATCTTGCACACACCTATCCCGTCACATCTGTTTTCTCTCTTAATTTTTTTATTATCTTGTTCAAGCTTGCTCCTCTTACCCTACTGGTTTAACCACCTTCTTTTGTTGCAACGAGTTTGTCTCTTTATTTTTCTACTTTCATTTTGTGTTTAGACCCTGACGAAAATTTTTATTTATGAAATCGAAACTAAAGCATGTTTATTTCATTACCTTTATTTATGTTTTTTCCACGTTGTTTTGCTTTATTCAAAACAGAAACCTTCTATTAGCTGCAGTGAGAACATAGAAAAAGTTTAAAAATAATTGCATTTGTCGAATTTTTAAGTTCGTCGCTGAAGTGTATTATTTTTATCTAAAAACAAGAGACTACTTAAATGTGTTTAATGTGTTATTTTTGTCAAAAACAATTTTTTATGAAAAAAAGTATAGAGATTATGTGAAAGTTATTTTTGTAAAATCAAGGTGCTATTGTTAATATACGTATCCTAAATTTGAGATTTCGTTATTTTTTTTATTTCTTGACATGACACAGCGTGGATTTTAAATTTTGAAAATTTATCTGATCACTAATGATTTACAATGGTTTCACGTACAGTATATATCATAATATTTAAACATCACAATAATTACTATCTTTTAATCTACATTTTAAAACAGATATAAGAAATCTTTCCTTATAGATTATGACTCTTATTTTGGAGAAAAAAAATAAAGAAAGAACATTTTTGTCACATTCTTTATAACACATTTCTCTTTATTACACAAAAAATATATATTTTGCTTTCAACAATATTAATTACAATTAGAACACTAAATTGGAATTTATTATAGTTACTGTTTCTATTTTTATATGTATCTTATAAATTAAGATAGTTCATGAATTTGATAGTTTATGAATATATTTTGGTGTTTTCTGAAGCCAAAATAAATTATTTCAATTTTAAAAATGACAAAAGTTTAAAAAAGATTATCTTTTAAGAGTACCATTTGAATGTTTAAAACAAAAAGTTAAAAAGAAAATATCAAAATTTCGAACTTACCTTAAATATTACTTTTTTTAAGCGCAATGAACATTACAACCCTAATGTACAGATTATTTACCTTTTTCTTCCTGATTAGCAAAAATCCCAATAACAGTGCAGAGAAAGATTAATAACCTCATTTTCACTCATCTGACTTAACATTTAGAAAATAAACAGTTTTCACTCAATGTTTCTTATATTTATTCAAAGGAATTTCTGAGAAATTATTTTTCGTCATTGTTCTTTCTTATTTAATCATTAAACTAAGAACAATGGATTGTCGAAGAAAAAACGTTTGATGTTCGTAAATTTTAATAGCTTTTTAAGAAAATCCTTTTTCCTGTCGTTTTTGTTTTTCTTTTAATTATTCAATTATATTTTTAAATCAAATAAAATTTTATTTAATACAATTATATTTAAAATGTATGGATATTTAAGGATAATTTTCTTTCTTTATTTATTTTAATTATTTTTTAAACATGCACTAAATGCGTTTTTTCAATTTCCACGTGCTTGGTACATTTTTTTCAAAGACTACATATTTTTTCATTCCTTGAATTGAATTCAACTTTCGTAGAAAAAACTGTTTCATGATAAAGAAAATAATAAGAAAGCCTAATTCCGCAATCAAAGAGATAAGTGAGCGACAGCAAACAGGCAGCTTAGCTCCCGCTTGTATTTAAAAAAAAAAATTTTATGACGTTATAATTAATGAACGCAAAATTAAAAAAATATTTCTTTACAAAGTCCATTTACTACTTATTTTTAATTTGAATTTTGAGCAATTTTAATCAATATAACTCATTTATTTGTTTTAAAAAAGGGCGCAGCTATTGAATTCCCTATAAAAAAATGCCCATACTTTCCTAAATAAAATATAAATATAATTGTAATTATTATGTATAACGCAACCAGATTACTTATGGAAGCTAATAACGCAAGATGATTGAATGAAGAAATAAATATGTATAATAAATTTTTCACACAAAATCACATTATTTATTAATCCAAGATTTATAATTTTACAAATGGTTTTCAGTATAAATATTTACAGGGTGTTCTATACTGACATATATTTAGAATACACACTCAATGCATATATTTAGAATATTTATTTAAAATTTAGTAGAAACATTAGGGATATCAAATTCCCTATCCATTACACATTAGGGTTCTCAAATCTTATTCAAGCACAAAAAACATTGAAAAATCCTTCAAATAACTTGTGAATAATAACTAAAAGCGAACTGATAAAATTTAAATCAGCTTGATTTTCTGAGGAAACTTGGAGATAACACTCCTCTATTTCTTCCGGCAATCAAACAGGTTTTGATGATTTCAGCTCTGTTGCCCTCAAAAATTATTCTCTTAGTTGTAATTTTGCTACATCAAATATATGTACTTTCACTTGATTTTAGTTTCGAGGATTTTTAAAAAAATATATATAAGGGTAAAATTTAGAGGACACGCTATATAAAATACTAATTTGTGTGAAATTAATATTAACTAGAATTGAATTAATATTAATTAGGTGGTGCCACTGAGCAAAGCTCGTTTTACATTGACAAGCGACCATTTTTACTAATTTAAAATGTCATTTCCTCCTTTTCACAATCAGTCGCAGACACCATTATTACAATTTTCAACCAATTTGACTAAAACTTGCACAGTTTAGTATGCCTTCAGCTAAAGTTTATTTTAAATATTATTTTAAACCTGGATTTGTCTCAAAAATCTACAAAATTCTGTAATTGAATTTTAAACTGTGTCAGAAGAAATAAATTCACACAGCACCTTCTTTATAAACAGGAAACGATTAGAAAAAAAGATAAGATGAAACAGACTATTCCAAAGATTAGTTATTCTTTATTTTTTTCTTCTAAGAGCGTGTGTTCTCTTTATAACACTTATCATGCTCATTTAAAATAAAATGTTTCTTTATCTCTAAAATTCGGAAGGCTATCATCTGTATGAAAAAAAAGGATTACTAAATTATCAACCAATGAATTTCTTCATATAATATAACAATTGTCCTAAGCATTAACATTCAATAAAGAAAGATGGTAGGAAATAAAAATGTACGGTTTGCAACATTCTATGAGGTAATTCGTTCTTCCAACGTTTTTAAATTAGTTACATGCTATGACAACAGCTGGCGCTGCCTATTATTAAAGTAATAATACAAAGTTATCAGCTGTACGTATCATTACAACGAAATCAGTTTCATAGAAGTTACATAATTTTGCCAAAATGCACTTCATTGTTACTTTAATTGACAATTATTTTAATAACGCTGTTTCGGATTTTTCTCAGTTATTTGCGCCATCTGTTAACAAAATGCGTAAACAATTCTGAAACATGGTAACAATAAATTCTGGTTTCATATGCAGAATGCTGAAAACTCATTTCGAGCTCCTCCCGTTCTTCTTAAGTTGCTTTTACAAATCATCAGCTATATTTGGAATAACTGGTAACACAATAAAAAATCATTTAACACAACCCTACGAGAAAATTATAGGACACAACTCTGAACTTTTACACAAAAAATTTTTTTCTTTCTGTTTTTTCTATAATTTTAAAGCATCAGCATTGTTATTATTTTTCCTTTTTTATTATCATTACAATACAATTTGGTACAATTCATGTCGAACGTAAAACAAAAACAATTTTTTTAAAAGTTCTAAAACAATATTATCAATTAAAATTTGTAGATCTATTAGCCCTTTTAAAATTTTTAATTAACATATTTTCATACTTTTTTCTTTATTTTGTATTACTTTAGGCCACAGTAAGTGAGCATTTTTAAATTTAGCATTTTAATAACTTACGCTTATGAAATATAGCATGAAAACTTATGGCATGAAACATTGAAGTTTCTTTAATTTAAAAAATCAATTGTTGTTAAATTGTTTATTATTAATGAAAGAAAATAATTTAACTACTTTTATTGGATATCATATTTTAGTACATATATAATTCTGGTTTTATAATAGATTCTATAGAAACTATTAGACATTTTACAATAATTGAAAAATAGCAATATATATTTCACTTCTAACAAGATCGTCAAGAGAACAATGTATATAAAAGGCACCGGTGTTTCATCTATGTCTAATAGTTAGAGCAGTAAAGAAAACAACTTCTTTTGCAAGTTTCAGTCAATTTATTCATTCAGAACCAATACAGATTGAAGCAGAAAAATGTTTTTAATGCAGGGTGCTCCACAATCAACGCCTTTTTAATATTTGTTCTAGAATCCTTATTATCGGAGGGTGAAAAAATTAAAAAAACGGGGGGAAGGGTTACAAAAAGGCAAGATTAAAACCATCACAAACTGCTCTATTGCTTAATGAACCTATGAAGACAAGAAATATGCCCGTCAGAGACATCTTCAAATTTTATTAGCCAATAATGATGGCTCAGATTCTTTCATATTTTTAATTCCATTTTCTTTAATAGCGATTCATTAGATTCTGTTAACGTTTTCACTTACATGTTAGTGTCCATACTCCGATGAATAAAATTATTTTTTGTTTACTTTAGATAAGGATTCTAAATTAATATATTATGAGTGAAAAGTACGAAACAATCTTTATATTTCGCCAACTTTTGTCCATTTTTTTCTGCACTCCCCGGTGATTGCTTCGTCATTCAGGAGATTAACCCATCATTCTCTGATCACACAAGATTAATCTGCAAAAAATATTGAAAACATGTGTATTCATTATTTTACCTATAAATCATTAAATGCCTTTGGGAGCTAAATGGTTCGCCCTCGAAAAATGCCTGGTATTTTTTTTCCTTTCAAAATATTACATTAAATAATAATTCACGATGTTATGTGATTTAAATATTTATTTTAAATAAGATATCCCTATCAACTTAAAAAAACTGTACCGAAAAAGTTTTAAACTGTATATTTTAAAAAGTTTTCGTGTATCTAAACATCATTATTGGTGGCAGCAACTTTACACCAAATTAGTGCTTCACTAAATGTTCCACTACAGCAAAACCAAGAATAGTGTTTCGTGTAGTAAAGCTCTAGATAGTTCTTTTTCACTATTTGATGAAAATTTGCCAGTTCACTAAATTTATTTAGTAACACTAAACTTAATAATTGCAGTATGTATGATACACATAAGAATCAGTTAAGTTACTTTTACGATGCAATCTAAAGCAAGAACCATAAGATCAGGATGAATATAAACAATATTTATTAAAATAAAATTAGTTTGTTAATCAAACACACTCGCAACACAGACAAAATATTAATATCAATTAAAACAAAATCGAAGTGAATAGAAGTTAAATATTATAAATTTTATTTGTTACAATTGGCACATTTATGTAAAAATAATTAGATAAATACATTACTCATAATATTATACTACAACTAAACACATGCATTCATTTTATAACAGTATATACGAGTTGTTTGCCATATCAATCCGATAAGGCGACGGAAATAACTTAGCAAATAATCGACCACAATTATTTTTTATCAATCAGGTAAGAGGATTGAAACTTACCAGACATTAAATGCGCTATGATGAGTTTGTCGATTAAATCCGAAGAGAAAAACAGTTCATGTGAACAAACTACCATCTTGTTCACTATGTTGAAAACGCACAATTTTTAGCCTTAAACTTTGAATATGGTTTAAAAGCATTTGTTCAAAACAAGCCCTACTATTTCACTTAATAATTTAGTTAAATAGTTTAAAAAAAACAACTATATTTCCCAACTTCACGGAGATTTTGCCTTTTCAAAAGACAAACTTTTTCACCAACAAGCAACGAGCTGCAAATTGGTGAAAGCCTTCTGACCCATTGGTACTAAGAATTATCTGCACCTTTTGAAGTGTGTAACATTTGATTCGGTATCAACGGTGAAATAAAGTAATTCGGTGAAATAAAGTAATCATTCCCACAATGTTTAGAGTCTTTCAGTAGCAAAACGGATAGACATTGCACCATGAATTTTACTGAGTATAAAAAGTTCTCACACTTCTGTGGAGGACTAAAACGTTGAAGTAGTCCACTTTTGTAAATTTTGTTTAATTAAGTTAACAATAAAGTATCATTTAGAATCTATCATTTCATTTTGAGATTAATTAAAAACAATTATTCTTACCAAAATTTATTTTTCAGCCTAAATATTAGATTATGCTTTATTTTTATATTCAAATGCTAAAATAAATTCCCAAGTAATTTATAGTTGTCATGGACTTAACTAATTTAGCACCTAAACTTCTTATTTTTTCAATTGAAAAAGTAATATAAATATCGAGATATAAGTATATATTCATTTCTAGATTTGGTAAAGATAGAAAGTTTAAAATTGATGGAATGTTCCATCATGTTTCCCAGTATTCTATCAATTATTTAATGTAGAACATTTGATAATTGATAGAATTAAATTGACATTTAGTATCCATCATTTAATTTTGAGATGAATTTAAAAAATTACACTTACCGAAATATATTTTTCAGTCAAAATATTATATTTTGTTTTATTTTTGAATACAAATGCTAAGATAGATGTCTGAATAATTTATAGTTGTCATGAACCTAACTAATTTAGCACTTCAGTTTTTTCAATTGAAGAAGTGATATAAATGTAGATAAAATAAATATGATAAAATATCATTTCGAGATTTAACAAACATAGGAAGATTAAAATTCATGGAATATTATTTTTTATTTTATAACTGTCGTTGAACAGCCGCAACAATTTTTGGGTTTACGACTACTAATGCTCAACTCTGTGGCCTTTTAATTTTGAACCCTATCCAGAAGACAAGGGAACTCTTGGATCAACTATTGGGAGATCTTTTTTATGGAACTAACCCGCATTTGCGTAACATGGAGAGGAATACCACGAGAACCTCCCACGGTTAGTCTGACGACAAAGGGTCTCTAACCCATGATCCGTCTACCTCTGAGGATATTTCACGACAGCACTGTGGTCGGCGCAATCCGGATGTGGAATTGGTATCGACCAGTCATCGCCGGGATCGAACCCCGATTCACCTCATTGGAAGGCGAACGCTCTATCCCCTGAGCCATCGCGATTCTATGGAATATTATAGAATGTTCCCCCGTATTCCATCGATTATATAATGCAGAATATTTGATAATTGATAGAATATTAGAATGTTTAATAATGTATTATGCCTTCAAGCAATTCTTTAAGTAATAAAATTTCTGCAAATAAAAAAAGTATTTTCGTCTTAAAAGAATAATTGTGTTAGAAGCTTTCTTTTTTAAAAATTTGCCCTTAGACTTAGAAATAACGCATTTTAGTTTTTCTTCCCTTATTTTATACGCACTCTTTAGTTTTATATTCCCGTGCATTTATCGATAGAATTATTATATTATCAAAATACAGTTACCTCTTTCAGTTTTACACACTGCTTCACAGTCTTCTAAATCTTGAAAATTGTTATCATTTCCTTCGCATCCTGCATAAATAAATTCCTGGCATTGTGAAATTTCCTTATTGTAAAAGAATCTTGAAAAATTCTGTGCACATGATCCAACTTCCTTTTCTTGCTGACAGGCTTGAGGTAGATGCGGAACTGAGAAATATTTATTGAAGTTTAAGTTTTGGACATGAAAAAAGATGAAAATTAAAAATTGCTAATCTGAATTTTTATATGTGGCAGAGAACTGACATGACAAACTACTTTGAAGAAAAGCAAACTAAAACAGCATTTCAAAAAAGTTTTGAAGCATAAATAATCTTAAGTAAATAATATTAAGTAGATAAAATCATGTTTTCGAAATAGTTAAAACTAATTACAATATGGAAGCAAAAAAAAATCGTATAAATCATACATAAAAGTCATACATGTATTAAACAAGCATACCGATTCTCTTATAATCACATGAGTTCCTCACCACTATACCATACCACTTGGCAATATATCTTACTCTGAGTTGCTTCACTCGGCTAACGTGGATTTCCCAATTTTGATTTTCAACTTTACTTTATTTTTAATTTTTTTCCTTGGCAACATAACGTTTTCTTTTTCAAATTTAATTTATTTTCTTCATTCACGTCTAGCGACTTGCAATATGTTAATTTTTTCCACTTTTAATGACTTCAAATCTAATTAGATTTAAAGCTTTCCCTTTTTTAAATATAAATCATATTTGCTTTCGTATTTACAAACAATAGGATTAAAAAAAAATTGTGTGAAGAAATCTACTCAAGGAAATTTTCACTTCTTTTCTTGTTTTTTACTTTTAATTTATTTCATATTTTTATTCATTTATTCATGTCTTTTATTTAATTTTATTTTCATTTACTTTTTTTTACTTTCTTCATTTATTCATTTTTTTATTTGGTTCATTTAATTTATAGCTTTTTATTTGCTTTCTTTCATTTTTATTATAATCTAAATAATATTCCTTAATTTGTTGTTCTATTGTATTATTGTTTATATTTAATTATCATAGCATACTTACTCATTCCAACTCGGCAAATTTCTTTACAGTCTTCTAAGCTTTGAAAGTTATTATCGTTTCCTTCACATCCTCCATAAATAAATTCTTGGCATTGGGCAGTATCCCTGTTGTAAAAGAATCTTGCAAGATTTTGATCACATGGGCCGACTGCTTTATCTTGCTGACAAGCAAAAGGTAGACGAGAAACTACAAAAATGTATCAGTTTAAGAAGAAGTTACAGAGAAAGAAAAAAGAATTAAATTCCATTCTACATTCGATTTTAATACATATATGTTATTCATAATAATGTTTATAAAGTTACATACAAATTTTAGAAATATTTTGCTTTTCAAAAAAAAAATCAACTTATCGCAAAGTAGTTAAAGCGTAGTGGCACTTTGAAAATTAATTCGTGTCCTTAAGAACGTTAGAAAGAATAACACTGTTGTGCAAACATGAAAGTAAGATTTTTAACTAAATAAGTTCACTAGTTTATATTTTGAGCTAGGGCGAAACCACGTGAAAATTGAGTTATCTTCGAGACGAAAGTTTTGAGAAAGATTCTGGCTGCAGCGAATAACAATGGTACATGAAGGTACATATAGTATAATGATCTGTACCAACATTTCTTTGAAGAGAGGAGGCCTCCATACGGGTTACCATTAAGAAAAAATCAGATCCCTTAGTAGTCCAATCGTAAACCCCCACTGCGCAGTTTATTTTCGTTACGTCGAAATACTAAATTGAGCCATGTGGAAGCCTTCTATCTTTAAGGTGTTGTCTATACAGGCTGCGTAGAGAGGCAGATATTATACATCATATTGAAACAAACCACTTCAAATTGAATTCAGAATAGACATACTATCGAATGGCCATATTCCATATTTAATATTCCATAAGAATAACTTACATATTTTCTCATTTTAAACCAAGTAAAATAGAATACGAACCAGATTTAGACCCTGACTAAGGTTAGTTGATTGCGTTATTGAGGGTATCGAAGTACTAAAAGTAAACAACTAGAACACTCTGGGGAGAAAGAAAACAGAATGAAGAAATAAAAAAAGGCTATGGCCCTCAAAAGGCTGTCAAGTCAATAAAGAAGACGAATTTGTGTTTACGTTTAAAGTATGCTGTGTAAAAAACATAGCATACTTTAACAATGAGAGAAATTACATTACACTGTAAAACATTCTGTATCAAATTACGGTAAAAATACCGGTATTCAGGTTGTCGGTACTTCTTACCGTAATTTTTTTTTAACCGGAGCATGTTATTGAGCCAAAAATCTGATATACTATAAGATAGACAATAATAATTACCGTAAAATCACTAAATCACTCTAATTTAACAAATACAGTAAAACTTACGGTATAATATTTTACCAGAAAAANCATTCTGAAAGATGCGTTAAAGGAGGAATGGAGACGTTTACCCCAAGAAATCCTGGATAATCTGGTGCTTAGCATGGAGATACGATGCCAAGCAACAATTACAGTAAAGGGAGGGCATATCCCATACTAGGTAACATCTGCCAGTTGTACTTACGCTTCTTCAGGCAATCCTGTGTAACGCCACTATATATCAAATAAAGCTTATTTTTGTTCCATACCCTACTTTAAGCTTTATATTCATTTCTGCGCTATTATTCTTTTACCATCGTTTAAGTACAAAATAATGTACATCATATTCAAATTTCACGTCAATCGGATGATTTCTTGTAGAATTATGACAAAAAACGCACTTGTTGCTTAAGTTTTGCACACCAGCGTATTTCGTGGTTTTAAGATAGTGAAAAAGAATTACACTGTTGTGCTAACATGAAATGGAAATTTGTAACTAAATAAGCTCACTAATTTATAATATGAGTTAGGACAAAACCTCATGAAAATAGAGCTAACTTCGAGGGAAAAATTTTGAGAAAGATTCTTGCTGCAGTGAATAACAATGGTACGCGAAAATACATATAGTATAATTATCTGTACCAACTCCTCATAGAGGAGAAAAGGCTTCCCCACGGGCTACCATAAAGGAAAAAACAGATCCTTTAGTACAGTGTTCCCGAACCCCCGATCCATGGATCAAATAGTACTGGGTCACCCATTTCATTATCCCAGTTGGTGCACGATCACCTGTCTTTGCTTTCAAAAGAGTTCGAGCTCTACTTCCCAACCACAAAAGACCCACGAACTGTGAAGGAATGGATCTGCGACCCATTTGTCAACAAATCGGGCGAATCTATCATGTCTGCGGAAGAAGAAGATCAACTGCTGGAGATTGAAAATAACGGCATCCTTAAGACTACGTTCAAGACAACAACTCTGTCGGTGTTCTGGATTAAAGTCATGGCAGAATGCCCCGAGATTGCCACAACAGTACTTAAATCCCTATTGCAATTTCCGACAACCTATCTGTGTGAAGCGGGGTTTTCTGCAGTAGCAGCAATCAAAACAAAGTAACGGAATAAACTGGACATAAGCAACACACTTCGGTTGTCATTGTCGCCGATTACCCACAGATGGGACGGTCTCATAGCAAAGAAACTCAGGGTTCTCATTGATTTAACGTTCTAGTAAGCTATAATGTTAAATCACTTTACATTTATTTTTTGGTGTAACTGAGTTTTATTTTGAAAGCATGTTTAAATACAATTAAATTAAAATTAATAAATCAATATTATCTAAAATATAGACAATCAACGTCCCCCACAGAGGGCCGAGGTAAAATTATCAAACGTTGACAGGTCCGTGGTGATAAAAAGGTTGGGGAACACTGCTTTAGTAGTCCAAATGTAGTGACATATTACGAAATTCCCTCACAGCGCTGTCTGTGTTCGTTACGCCGAAATACTAAATTGAGCCGTGTAGAGGCCTTCTTTCCTTAAGGTGTTGTCTGTACAAGCTGCATAGAGAGGCAGATATTATACATCATATTAAAATAAACCACATCAAATTGAATTCTGAATAGACATACTGGCAAATGAACCTCTCCTCCTTAATTTTATATATTTTCTCATTTTAAACCAAGTAGAATATAATACAACCCAGATTTAGGCCCACACTAAAGTTGGTTGACTGCGTCATTGGGGGTATAGAAGCACTAAAAGTGAACAACTAGAACACCCTGGTGAGGAACAAAGCAGAATGAAGAAATAAGAAAAGGCTTTGGCCCTCAAAGAGCTGCCAAGTCAATAAAGAAGACGAATCTGTGTTTACATTTAAAATATGCTGTGTTAAAAAAAAATCTGTACAATGAAAGAAATTACATTACAGTGTAAAAAATACTGTATCAAATTACGGTAACAAATACCGGTATTCAGGTTGCCGGTACTTTTTACCGTATTTTTTTTAACCGGATCATGTTACTGAGCCAAAAATCTGATATACTGTATGTTAGACGATAATAATTACCATAAAATCACCGAATCACTCTAATTTAACAAATATTACTTAAAAAATTATGGTGTACTATTTTACATTAAAAATGTATCTTACGAATTTGATCCGGAATACTTTACTGTGCATCTTTAAAATAATTTGAAAAAAGGAATTGAATTTAATTTGGATTCCTTATTTTGTTCTTTCGTAGATGAGTTATAAATATTTTTTTCCATGAGACATATACCTATATCAGTTTGACAAACTGCTTCACAGTCTTCTAAATCTTGAAAATTGTTACTATTTCCTCTACATCCTGCGTAAATAAATTCCTGGCATTGTGAAATTTCCATGTTGTAAAAGAATCTGGAAAAATTTTGATCACATGTCCCGACTTCTTTATCTTGCTGACAAGCAAAAGGTAGTTGAGGAACTGAAAAAAAAAATACATTGATATTTCGGTTTTAGAGCAAGAGTATTAAAAATATTTAATAATGCTAAAAAGTCACACCTATTAAATACGAACTTTATTACAAAATATTCTGTCTTGTTAAAACAATACTATTTTATTCACATAAACGAGTTAAAGCTTATGCTCTAGGTAAATTTAAAACTGAATCGCGATTTTCAGATAATTAAAATTATATTTATTATATTTTTCTAACGTTAAATAAATATAGTTTCACTATTTAAGTAATAGCCACATTTAGTTTTGTTTAAAATCTGTGATAAAAGAAATTTTATCAGCTGTACCAAGTTGATGTTTACGCTGTGAACTAACTTTTTATGCATAAAAAGCTAATTTGAAGTTGATAATTTCAAAAATAGATTTATCAAGTTTGTAATACAATTAGATATTTTTGAACATCAATATATTTCTTAAGAAGATTCTAGAAGATAAAAATTTACTGAATATCACACAGATAGTTTCTATAATTCCTCAAGAAATTCTAATTTTAAAAAATTATTTTGATACATTATTTTAACATATTATTTTCATGTATCATTTTGTAAAAATATGAGATTTTAAATGGCATTCTTAAAAAGGGCCAGGCAGTCTTTCACTTAATATGTACACCAATATTTAAAAAAGATTATTGAAAAGATCATTCCTGTTTTAAAGATAACATTTTTAGTTATAAATGCAATATAAAACAATGTAAAATGCATTTTGAAAATCAGCGTAATGCACCTAAATATAGCATCAATAAGTTAATAAGTCATTAGGTTAAATCTGAGAAGGAAATAAAGCATCTAAATCCCTAAGTAAACTGTGAATATTTAATTTTATCAAAGTTAATATGAAACGAATAAACGGAATAATTCTGTAGTTGTTATTGTCACAAATGCGACTTGCCAAAAACCAGCAAGCTTTGCTTCGGTAGAGCCAACCTAATTTAAAGCAGAGAGGTGAGTCTTTTTTTTGTGGCGCCATCTATGGCCAAGAATACCACACACACTTTGCCACACACATTCATCACAGCCTATTTTACAGGGTTAACACCTTCACACACCTTTCATTATTACAGATCGCAATTTTGATAATCCAATTTTTTTAATCCACTACCCACTGAGCTATTGACTTGTTATGGAACTTCATTACGCCAAAAGATTTAACGTGTACCAGTCACCATTTTATTTTCGACCGGTGGGATTTGAACTGACGGTCTCTCGGACAAGGCACTGACGCCATATCAGCCGATCTATTCTGACCCAAGACTATAGTGAAACATACATTTAAACTTAAAATAAAAACTTCTGATTTCTTCATAAAAGATATAGAAAAATGTGAACATGATTCGAGTACCAAAGAGGCGACACTCATATCAGTACAACATATGAATGACAAAAATTTTTTACATTTTAGATACAAGAAGAATTTCGGAAAATTTGCTGGTTGATATCCGAGTCCCACTGTCTACAACGTTTTCTCCTGCTTTCTATTATGCATTAATTTCTTCATTTTATTTTCGATTGGCAACTGTGAGCTTTTTATTTTTATGTTCATACTCTATTCTTAAGTTTTCATGATTCACAAGTAGTTCTGACTAGGAACATCTTGTTTGGGCACTTATTTTAACTTTAAACTGTTCTTAAAAGCTAACAATTAGTAATTAACATGTTTTACTTTTAACGTTATCTCCACAAGTAGCCTCACATTCTTCTAATGTATCAAAATTGTTCGCGTTTCCACCACAGCCTCCATATGCAAACTCTTCACAACGTCCGCTAGTTTGGTTGAAGGCAAAGTTGTAAAACAACGCATGACATAAACCACTGTCCACAGGTAAATTACATTTATCTGGCTTATCAGTCTGCTGCGAAATAACATCTGTAAGAAAATTTACAATAATTTATAAAATATGAGGATTCAACCTTGTCGACATAAATTATAGACTTTTACGCGCATTTCTCGAAGTCATAAAAGCAATGACATATCTCCTTTCTACCCAGCAAACAAACATTTAGGGCATAATGAAACATATTGTGAAAATTCATACATTGTAAAAATTGTGAATCGAATTACGGAATTAACTACCGGCACTTTGGGTGCTTCATCCATGAAATTGCTTTTACTGTAAAATCAATTTTTACCGTTATATATTATACCGTAATTTTTACAATAATATTTATTCAATTCGAATGATTCATTTAATTTACTGCAATTATTTTTTGTAAAAATAATTACAGTAAATACAGTATATCAAATCTTTTGTTCTGTAACATGTACTGATGAAAATAGATCTTATGATAAAAAGTACCAGCACCCTGAGTGCCGGTACTGATTTGGAAATTCGGATTTGTATTGCTAAAAACCTACCTGACGGCCCGACATCGTCCATTGAAACTGCTACGGCTAAAAAGAGTGCCATTGGCCAACAGATTGAGCCGGCATCATCACCGATAGCATATTAACATTGGCTATATGGCACATTGTTTGTTGACAAACCCATATCATTATTTACATGATGCAATTATACCTGCTCTTTTCAGTTAAACCAACACATCTAAATTTTTTTTATAGTGACCCGATGCAAAAAAAGATGTCAGTTTATATTGGGTAATCAACTGTCCAAAATCTTGATTCTTTAGTTTATTTTGATGCGAATACTGCTTATTTCTAACCAAGTATAAAAGTGTTACATGGTTACAGGCATTTTTAAATGCTGATATATTCTATAGAGTACGGTATTTAATACATTTCTTATAACATAATTGGTCGCTTTAATGCCAGTCTTACAATATTTCTTTTAATTAACTTATGTGTTTTTCAGGAATTAAAACCGTTTCGTCTACTTTGCCATTTCATAGATTGCCTAGATATTTTATATACAATGCCTATGTGAGGTATACATTAATTCTCATATCTTATACTTAACTAAAAATGCCTAGTACTTTATGAAATACTCTGAGTATTCCATAGAAAGCTTATGTTTCAGGCATTGCCGGAAACATATACATCACAATTATTATAGAGAATAGTTTGTTCATGTAAATAAATTTTATTATATTATCATAAATGACATAGTTTATATGTCTGTCTAGTTTATATGACATAGTTTATGTGTCATAGACCAGAGTATATATGTCATAAACTATGACGCATATGTCATTGTTTATATGAATAAATATTAATGTACTAAGCATTATATAATAAAATATGGAATATAAAAATATTAAGAAGAAAAATAAGTACGTACTATTGTCATTTGCACAATTTTCTGGTAAAACACAGTTTCCATCCTCTTCTAAAACATAACCGCTTTCACATACACAACCGGTTTTGCAGACTTGAATACAAAATTCTGGTGGAGTTCGAAAATTTTCACACGTCACCGGGCAGAATGTCCCACATGAATTGAATTGAGAATGTGGAGGACAAGCTTTAAAAGTGCATAATAGAAATCATTTTTTGAATATATTCATACATTAAACAAGCCAATTTTCTTATTTTTTTATTTATCTAAAAGCAACTTAGATCAAATCCGGTGAGCAAAATAAAGAAAAGATATAATCTCTTCATCAGCTCTCACGATTATATCCGCAAAAAAGAGTGCTTTTTAATATTATATCAATATAGCCAAAGCAAATCATATCAATACATTACAATAGTGTGAGGAGCACTCAAAATTTAAACGAAAATAGAACACATTAATTACTTAATGTTACTTTATTTATGTGTTGTATTTTTATAAATTTGTTGAGAGCTCCTCACACTATTGTATTGATATATTTGGCTTTGGCTATACTAATAAAATATTAGAAAGCACTCCGTTTTGCGGATATAATTGTGTGAGCTGATGCAGAGATTATATCTCTGCTTTATTTTGTTCTCAGGATATATTA
>NC_092206.1:25924130-25957480 GCF_043381705.1 Parasteatoda tepidariorum | reverse complement strand
TAAAACTTCTGCCACCAATAGTTACTATGGTGCTAGGAGGCATCGATTATTTTTAAAATTTCAATAGCAAAATTACAATAGAAGAGATTAAAACTAAATCTAAAAATTAATTCATAACTAATTTTTTGTTTCAATAAAAATAAAAAATTATTCTAAATAACTAAAGTATCCATTCTAGAATATATAAATTAATACTTAAGATAACCTAACAAGAAGAATCTAAATAAATAATTAACGTATAACTAATTTGTCAACACTACTTAAGTTATTACTTAAGACAATGTAATGAAATAATAATAAATTAAGTGTTGCCAAAAGATAGTGAAATATCCGAGTTTATGGTGTCACGTAAGGGAAATATATAAAGATAGATTAGACATAAAATTGAGTTTCTGGATACAGTACAATTAGTTGTTTTTTTTTAAATATGTTTTCCTGTCCTTGTCGTTTTTGTTTTTTTCTCATAAATAACTCACCCAGTTATTTCAGTTCCTTTCATCTACATAAAACCATTTTATTTCAATGTTATAGCTAAAAAAAAAATTTGAATTCCATGCAGCATCAGCATTTTCTTTTATTTACAATCTTTCCGTTCTAATTATGTGCTAATTTCATAATTTTTAAAATTAAAAAATGATTCCTTCACATCGTAAATAAATTAGTTCCGCGTTTTGTTTCTTGCGCTCCTTCAATTAATAATCAGGTAAATTTGTTACAATTTTAATATGATGCACGTAGCAAAAATTCTGGTAAAATTATTGTATTGTGTAGTAAAAACATTTTTAAGTAAAAGATAAAAATAGAAATAACATAATTCTGTTTGTAAAATCAAAATATACGGTATTTAACCATTCAAATGATATCGTTTTCCATTCTTGTGGTAACGTTTTACCGAAAATTGTAAGAAATATAAAACTGAAAGCTAATCTTAACCAAATAAATGGTTTTTATGCCATGCTCTAGGGTATCAAGATAAAATTACTAACATTTTACACTTGTTATAAAACAATATTTTGCTGTTAGTTTTACTAAAATCATTACCAAAACATTTCGGTAAAATTTACCGTACTTTGTAATTCACATAATGCCAGAAACATGGTAAATTTTATCATATTCTGAAAGTTATACCCTACGTTTTTCTCCGTGTAGAATTCAAAGTGTAACTGGTTGATATGGAAAAACTGATAAGTTGGAAAAGCAAATTAGAACTTCTATTCCTTTTTGATATTTATTTATATGCATTCTTTTTTTAGCTGATTTTGTAAAGATGATTTCAGATAGCACATAAAAAATAAAATATAAATGTAAAATATTACCAGAGTCCTTCACTGAAACAAGATAAATTTTACCTTATTCTGGTAGTTTTGATCATAATTTTTTTTTCTCATGGTAGTAAATTGGACCATATTTCGTTAAAATAGAATCATAATATACTATCAATTTAAGTTGGTCGAGTAAAGGATATTTCATTAAGATGGTTTAATTTGCACGATAATATGGTCAACAAGGTATTACGATTGCAATGAATATTTTGATAATATGCAATGCTATCCAATATTTCTTACAATAACAATCAATTTTTTACAATAACAGTCATAAAGAATGTAAAGGAATTAAAAATAAAATTTAGTTTGGAAAAGAAAAATTCAAAAAATCAAATTCATTCAATCAAAATAAACATTTTATGTTACTTTTCTTTGCATCATAAAAATTTTGTTAAAGAAAAATTTAACAACATAATTAATACATTTAAGATCCGAAGTTTAATTTCATATTAATACGAGCAACACTGATTCAACATATGCCTGCTAAAGGGCAAAATAACACCAAAAAATAACTTAAAAATTAGAAAAATGATAGCTAAATATTTAAGTACATATTTCAACAATGAATACTTAAGTTCAATCATACTTACGTGAGTCAGCAAAGATAGTGCTAACCATACATAACAGAAGCAACATTTTTTACTTTAGTGCCGACAATAATATATAGATAACAAACAACTTTTCAAACTTGCTCAGTAATTTAATAGCGAGAAAATGTAATTGTAAGACGATAATTATTTAAAATAATGTTATACTTGATTGCAGGAAGTAACTTTAGGAAATGCTATCACAGCCTTTACGTTTCTGCAGGAAGTCCTTTCTGTTTGTATTTAATTTTAGTTGATAACATCACTAAAAAAATCACTACTACTGTGAATTTCAACTTCAAGTGTTGAAATAACTTTTTTATCTGAAATTTCTTTTTATATAAGTAATGAAACGATTGTATGTAACAAATTTTAAAATAAATTGACAGTATTTTGCTCTTTTAATTTTAATCAATGCAATTCTAAACATTGGGATCTTTTCTCAAAACACTGCATCGAGAAAAATGCTTTTAAACTTTTATTAAGACGCATAATTCATATAATTGAACAAGTCTTCAAAATTTCACTTGTATTTACTTATATGTCACCCTTTCGCTAACTATTCTTTTTCTTAGGATTAAGGGTAAAAAAATTGTGGAAATATACTAAGATAATTTCTTACAAATATTTCCAATGAATGTATATGAGGTTTACTTGCAAGTTACACAAATTTGTTTTGTGTTCTGTTTTCTTCTAACTTTTCTCATTCATTCTTTGTCCCATTTGCACCCTAACCCATAATATTAACGTCATAATCATGTAACTATTAATGTATCCTTAAAATGGCTCAATTCATATTATAATTTAATGGATCCTTAAATGGTTAAAATCCTATCCTTTTCATCGACTTTCTTCTAGTCAACGGTCTTTTGGAACTGGTCTAACTTTGTCATACCTTGAAGGATTATAGACAACAACAACAACCAAAACAAGGATCCATCATAGTTAGTTTCAAAAAGTAAATGAACAAAAACATTTTGTGAAAGTAAGATATTTTTTAAAAATTAAGAGAGCTACATACTTTTTTAATGTTTGTATTTTTTTTTACCATTTTCTTGTTACAAATTTTGGAGCATATTGAATCAAAAACTTTTATTTTATTTTAGAACCGTCATTGAACAGCTGACCCAATTTTGGGGCTTACGACTATTAATGTTCAACTCCGTAGCCTTGTAATTTTGAACCCATACCAGAAAACAAGGGAACTGGATCAAGTATTAGGAGAAATTTGCCTTCGTGGAGGACTTTTAATGGAAGTAACCCGCATTTGCGTTACATGGAGGGTAAGACCACAAGTACCTCCCACGATTAGCCTGATGGCAAGGGGACTCTAGCCCATGATACCGGACGCAACAAAAAATCCTTCAAAATGTAGTTATGTTTAATTTTGATCAAATAAATATCCATAACCATGCTATTTCTAATCTATTTCAAGTCATAAAATAAATCATGACCGACCCAATCCCTACTGTAATTAATGCTCAGAACTTCAAAACTTGTTATTACAACTGAATATTTTGTTCTAAGATTCCCCCTTTGCATTCCATTAAAATGAATAAATTCTCTACAATCTCAAAAAATAGATTCAAATTCGAATGATAAAATTGGCTCTATAAACCTTCATATATAGAGAAAAATTTTAAAATAATTTGAACCAAATTTCTGTTCATGTTCCCATGTATAGTATCGTATAAATAAGTTTTAGAAGGTATCTGGTTAGATAGTTAGTTTCAATCTGACTATCTTCTCAACTATGACTCACTCATATTCCATATTCTTAACAATGGTATAGTGATAAAACTTCTGGTAGCTTCTTTCTTATCAAAACTTTTTTTTGACAACTAACTTCCATAAATCAATTGTCCTCAAAATAATATATAAAAAAACGGAAGAAATGATAAATACTATAAGTTTAAGATGATAGGTTCAACAATAATTATAGTACTGGAGCCAATAAAAGCGTTAATCAATTGGACACAACAAGCGTGTTAATCAATTGGACACAGCAAACGTATTCATCAATTGGACACAACAAACGTGTTCATCAATTAGGGGGAACAAATGCGTTAAGTGAAAACCAGACCCATTTTTTGTTTTCATGCCATCAATGTTTTACTGCGCAGCCTCGAAGATTTGAAACTAACCAAGAAGACAAGCATTTTAGATCAAGTATATGAACGAACTAAACTTCGGTTAACTTTTGTGATTAAACTAACCTACACTTGCGTTACATGATAATGAAAAACGTAAAAAAAAACATCCCCTATGATTACCCTGAGGGGGCAAGGGTATCCTAGACTCTACGGATATTTTACATCTACTTTGTGTTCCGGACGAACCGGGAGCCAAATGTGAACTAACCCCGAACCTGGGCCACATCGTTGGAAGGTGAGTTTTCTATCCCCAAAGCTACCACTCTGTGTAATCAAGTTTAAGAAAATATATTTATTTTACACGACAATGTGATTCAATTTGGTGCGATATAATGTCTGGCTCAAACTTGACCATATTTCTAATTAATTCACATATAAAATTCTAACAGTTTATGAAAATTTTAATATTTACTTGTTTTAACTGGTTGAAAATACGATTCCCATCTTAATTTTATGAAACAAATATACAACTTAATATTATTAAACAAATTACTAACAACTTAATATTATTATACACATTATGAGCCACTTAATATTGTTAAACATTCAGAACTTAATACTTTTTTGATAAAAAATAAAATTTCAAGGAAAATAACTTATCTTTAGAGAACTACCAGGAACAGATGTTTAGATCATTTTTTCTAATAATAATTTTATTCAAAATACAAAATAAAAGTAATATTTCAAACTCAATAACAAAATTTAAAAAAATAAAAAAATGTTTGTTTTTGTTGATCGTAATTTGAAATTGTTCGATCAGAAGACTTCATTTCATCATTTTCAGATCATGTTTGATTCCACTAAAAAAGTCATAAAAATAACTATTTATAAAAGTAATACAATGTAGGTAATCATGCAAATTATTCATGATTTATCACATTATAACATTGCATAAAAATACAAGTGAGGCTAAAATAAAAATTAAAAATAATAATAATAATAAATATATAGCTTGAACGAACTGGAAAAGTAGATAAATAAATGAGATTTTTCAGGATTAAACAACGAAGCTTGATGTAACGTGTTTCAGTTTTAAACTAAGATAATGTTTTAGTACTGACTTTTTATTAAAGCTTTTTGAACATTTTGTCAAATTCTTTTACAAATTTTTGCCTAGCTGGATTCATTTGAAGCTTGTTTCCCATGAAAGAATGAGCATGATATTTTCTGAAAATAAACATTTATGCTTATAAATATGTATAGATTATGTATTAAAAAAGATACTTTGTCCATGTCTCGCAAAGTTATAAAGATTAGAGGAAATGAAATCAGCTGTTATAAAAAATAAGGCTGGCGACATAATTGAAAGTGCAATTTAAATACATTGCAAAAACTGCGGTGTTTCAACACGAATCAAAATTTTATATTGAAAAACTCGAAAAATGGTGAGAATGATTGCTTTATTTCAAGTTAATATCGAAGCAAGAGTTTTTACTCACTTCAAAGGGTATAGTTAAATATTAACACCAATAATTAATAACGCTAAGACCTATCTGTTACTTGTTGGTACAGAAGGTTGCGTTTTTCGTTGTTCCGTAATTTTGGCGAATAATTAGTGTATATTTAAACTATTTAACTAAATTCCTGTGTGAAATGAGGATAGAAATGTTTTAAACGTTTAAAAAACGATTTTGGACTATGATGAGGAGTTTTAAATCCAATTTATAGTCAATATATTTAATGCTTTCTTGTGTTTTAATTTGTTGTACTTCGGGATTCATTTGAAACTGGTTTTCTTTGTAAAGGTAGGGTAACAATGTTCCAAAATTACGCATACATGCTAGCAAATAGAAATAAAATTGTTCTTAAAGGAACAATAAATAATCCAAAACCTGCAAAATTATAAACATAGGTGAAGCTAAAATCAACAAATATAAAAATATTCAAAACTAATTTAAACTCTGTTTCTAAAAAGTTTACAACGGAACTTATTAGAATGTGATTTAATAAAAATTTTGAGTAGTTTTATAAATGTAGACTATTTATTGAAGGTCATCTGGATGACATTTTACATTTCTTTAATTTTTTGCCTTGTTAGATTTGTTTGAAACTTGTTTACCAACACTGTTAAAAAAAGTTTTTAGAGTATCTTATCTCCAAAAATAATGCTAACAATTTTGCGCTAAAGTGTGTTCCATTATACTAAAAACCAGAGATAGTTCCTGGTGTAGTGAAGCATTAAGAATGTTCTTTTTCATTACTTGAAGTCAAGTTGCTGCCACCATTTTCGGAATTAAGATACACTAAAATTTATAATTTGAGTGATATAAGATGCACATAAGAACCAGTAAAGTTATTTTTACGATACGAAAGTAAGAATCATAAATTTCAGATTCATACACTTGTTCTTAGAATAAAATTTGTTTGTAAATCAAAAAGCTTGAAGAGTACTAGCATGAACTAGGTTTAACAGAAAAGAAGCAGATAAGTATTATGCATTATAAACTTATTTAATACAATTCACAGATATTTAAAAATAAATATAATATATAATAAATAAATATATATAATAGACATCTATATAACTAGTGGGCTGCGCCCCCTGCTAGCTAACGCTCGCCAACCCCCGAAAATTGTTACGCAATCTTATATGGTTTGCTTCGCAAACCAAGCTCGCTTCCCTAGCTACTAACTTAGGTACATTGCAAATGCACGAAACTCTAAGAATTCAAAACAATCATTCAAATCCATATAAAAACTTTTTTTTTTAAAAAAAATTTCATCTTTTTAGTAAATAATAAGTCATTAAAATAAATTAGAATTCAAATAAATGACATGTAATTCGTTAAACCTATTAGAAATGTGCTATAGTATAAAATCTTAAAGCGTAACAGCACGACTGAGACTCATTTTTCAATGAATAACTAATAACAATAATAAAACAAATAAATTCGTGATATAAATCAAAAATCGTCAAATAAATTCGTAATATATAAATTCGTAAAAAAAGCGCTTTCGACAAAACATTAAAATAGAGATCTATCGACAAAGACTACTCACTTCTGCCTAGCTTAATAGTATGAGATTGTCGCAGCTGATGCTCTCTGGTTATTTCAGTTTCCATTTTTAAAAGCGTTACTTGTTGAGCCACTTCAGCTAGATTTGGCGTATGACATTTTTAGCGGCAGTCATTGGTCGATTCGCCGTGTAAGAGAAATAGTAACGTAAACAAAACAAAGCAAACGTTGACACCGGTGGAAAAGAAATACAGCCAAAATTTGGGAGCTACGTAAGAGAATTATGTATATTATACATATAAATAACCTTATAACGCAACTAAACAAAAACATATAACACAGCGTATTTTAAGATTACCTGAACGTACCTGAAGTTGTTAATGTACCTGAAAATGCATTTTATATTTTAGAAAACGAGAACAAACTCCCTAAAACTCGTAGTCGATTGTAAATATACCTCTAATGATATCCAAAGTGCATCAACAGTAGTGCTTTCAGAAGTGGAAGTAATTCATGTATTTTGAGAATACGCGAAGAATGGGTGTTATCTTTTTTCACTTTAGGTGCTTAAATTTAACATCACTCTTTAATTTACATATGAAAGCTCTATTTGTTGTAAAAATAATTTAAAGTGTAATTTCAACAATTTCAGGTCGTATGTATTTAGCATGCTACTAACTAGCGATTCTGCTAGTTAATAACAATCAAAACTATAAACGCAAGGGACACTAGAATCAACAATTACCATTGGAAATTTTACCTTGTGCAATTTGGCAAACAGCTTCACAGTCTTCTAAGCTTTGAAAGTTGTTATCGTTTCCTTCACATCCTCTATAAATAAAGTCCTGACATTGTGCACTTGTCCTGTTATAGAAGAATCTTGGAAAACTTTGATCACATGTGCCGATTTCTCTATCCTGCTGACAAGCGAATGGTAGTTGTGGAGCTGGAAAAATATTTACTGATTTTATAACAAACTCTTTTCAAACAAACAGCTATTTTTCCATAATATTTTTTTAGTGATATTAGATGTCTGGAAATCAACTGAAAAATTTCTAAATAAAAATTTTGCTTTTACGTTTTGTGTTGAAATTACAATCCTATATTTCATTTTTTAAGGCAAGCTAGGAATGCAGCAAGAAATACCTTCGGAAACATATGTTTACCTAGTAAGAAAATGAAAATCTGTCTGTATAAAAAAGTCTGAAGGGCCGTACACGCCAACGCTCTTTTGGTTATTTAGCTTAACATTAAATTTTTTGATGAGCAAAAGCTATAGAATATAGAAACTTGAACGAGCTGTAATGGCGTAGAGGAAAGAGAGCTCGCCTTCCAATGAGGTGAACCGGGTTCGAATGCCAGCAATGACTGGTCGATTCGAATTCCACACCCAGCTCGCACAGACCACAGTGCTGACTTGGTGATTGACTGATCATGGGTTAGAGTTCCCTTGCCGTTAGGCTGACCATGGGAAATTTTCATGGTTTCCCTCTCTATGTAACACAAATGCAAGTTAATTTCATCGAAAAGTTTTCCAGGAAGCCAAATTTCTCCCAATACTTGATCCGGGAATTCCCTTGTCTTCTTGATTGGGTTAAAACTACAAAGCTACGGAGTTGAACATTGGTAGTCTTAAACCCAAAACTGGGTTGGCTGTTCAATGACTGTTATAAAATAAAATAACTATAGTGCGTAGAAAAGAATATAAGTATTAGCATGAAATAAAAAAATTTAGCATTCTATAGTTTGTTGGAGAATTATTAACTGTTAAACTTTGAGTAAAAAAATGGTTGATCACTGAAATGCTATTACAGATTTGAAATTTGACGTTCTGATAGTTCTTTTTTGTATCATAGTTTTAACGAGAATGTTTTTTTCAGAAGTTTGTTTGAAAGTTATTACAAATATTAGAGCTTTTTCATGTTTTTTCTGCTTTTTTGCTTTAAATATTAACCATTTATCTAAAGTTGTAGAAAAATTTTCTCTCTCATGAGATCATTATTTCTTTATTTTATAAGCTCGCTTTGGACTTAATGTCAATCAAAAGTAGCAAAAAGAGAGAGATTACATGTTGCCAGGTGTATAAATCTTAGCATTCATAAGGAAATTTAAAAAAAAAAAAAAAAAAAAAAAAAAAAAAAAAAAAAAAAANAAAAAAAAAAAAAAAAACATAATTGATAGCGATAAAAATTATTCCTTACTTGCATTATTATAAGCCTCTTCAACGAGTACAATTGCTTTGCATTTTTTTTCCTCTTATTAAGTCTCAAAATCTGTTTTTCTTGGATTAATTTTTTTTCAAGTAGAGATACTTATTTTTCAAATCTAAGTAATCATCTCTTGCGTTACAATTAACGCATCAAGAAAATGTTCTTATATGAAACTAATAAAATTGTATATTTTGAAACCAAAATGTTCGGAATATTTGAGGGAAATACGTACGTTTACGAAATAAGTAATGGTGACTGAAATGCGATTACATGAATTAGCGAGCGGAGCCTCCCAGTTCTTTAAAAAATTCGGAAAATTTTTTTACATAAAATTTGCACTTAAATTAAATTTGCATTTAAATAAAATTTGCACTGAAATCTTCAAAACGAGAAATAATTATGCGTATCTTTCTGCATTTTGTGACAAGCAATTTTATTTAAAACGAATTATACTACAAGATATTACGCGTAAATAGTATTTTAATTCATTTTTTTTTCTAATTTTTCTCATTAAGCATATTGTGTGTATACCGCTGATATTTAATAATTGTTTCTTTCTTTTTTTTTCGTTTCGTTTTTTCAGATTTTTACAGCCTCTGTGACATATAATTTTTTCCTAAGCTTTTGAAGTATTTTGCTTTTCTTAAAGGGGTGAAAAAATTTCAATGATTCATAATAAATAAAAAAATTATGTGTGTTTTTTTCCTTTTTGGAGGTGTATTTAGAACACGTAGCTGCATTTTCAATTTATTGAAAAAATTTAATGAGAATAATACTATTTAGATACCTTCGATACAAGTAGAATCACAGTCTTCTAATGATTTAAAATTATTATCGTTTCCTTGGCAACCACCGTAATAAAACTGCTGACATCTCTTAGTTCGTTGATTGTAGTAAAACCTGGGTACCAGTGCTCTACACGGCCCAACTTTTCGCGGCTGCCGACAAAAATCCGTTGCTAAAAATATTTTATTTAAATTTGGTTAATACAAAACATATAGATTTATTTTAAGACTCATCATAGTACAACAAAGACATTTTTTTTTAAAAAAATTGAAAACCCGCGAAACATGCTTGAAAAATTAAATTTTAAAATGAATAAAAAAAATTGTTTCAGATAAATTTAATTAGATTCTCACCCGTATTAAAGAAAATATTTTAGAAAATATGGCTTTTAGATAACATTAGTAGAAGCCTGATTATTAGGTACCTGATTAATTGCGGAATCGCGGCATTTGTTTATGTCACGATTCAGTAGTCATTCTGGCAACTAAAAGGAAAGGTTTTCTAAGGTTATTCCGTAAAGCAACAAAATGCAATGCATTATCTGGAAGTTACGAGATGAGGTACGGATCTAGCTGAAATAATCTTACTAAGAGCTGATTAGAAACTAGATTTAATCAATAACAAACAACTGCTATTCAACTGTGAAATCTAGTTATGATGAATTTATAGTTTAAAACGCTGAGGGTTTAAGCTAACAGTAATTGAAATAAGATTTGGAATTATGCATTTATCATTGCTGAAAATTGCTTCTCCATCTTTTGAACATTCTTAATGAATTAAAACCAATGAGACTATCATCTTCTGATCTCTCTCTAGCATAAAGAGGCACCAATGATTAAAATTCTATTATCATCTAATAATATATCAAAGTTTCAAAAAAATGCTAAATGAAAAACCTACTCAGTTTAAAATGGTTACATGGTTACAGGCATTTTTAAATGCTGATATATTCTACAGAGTACGGTATTTAATACATTGCTAATAACATAATTGATCGCTTTACTGCCAGTCTTACAATATTTCTTTTAATTAACTTATGTGTTTTTCAGGAATTAAAACCGTTTCGTCTACCTCGCCATTTCATAGATTGTCTAGATATTTTATATACAATGCCTATGTGAGATATACATTAATTCTCATATCTTATACTTAACTAAAAATGCCTAGTACTTTATAAAATATTCTTAGTATTCCAATAAAAACTTTCGTTTCATGCAGTGCCGGTAACATATACATTACAATTATTATAGAAAATAGTGGGTTCATGTAAATAAATTTCATTATATTATAATAAATGGCATAGTTTATATGTCATATTCTAATGTGTTAAGCATTATATAATAAAACATGTCACATAAATATTAAGAAGAAAAATAAGTACGTACTATTGTCATTTGCACAATTTTCTGGTAAAACGCAGTTTCCATCCTCTTCTAAAACATAACCGCTTTCACATTCACAACCGGTTTTGCAAACTTGAATACAAAATTCTGGTGGAGTTCGAAAATTTTCACACGTCACAGGGCAGAATGTCCCACATGAATTGAATTGAGAATGTGGAGGACAAGCTTTAAAAGTACATAATAGAAATCATTTTTTGAATATATCAATACAAACCACTTTCTACAGTTTATTTTAAAAAATTATATTTGAAAAAAATACGAATCTGTTTACTTTTTACCGGGCAATCCACAGGCAAAACGCATCTACCATCTTCAGTTAAAACATAACCAGAGAGGCATTCACATCCGATCTTGCACATTGTGGTGCAGGATTCTGGAGGTCTTGAGTAATTCTCACATGTTAGTGGACAAGAGCTACCGCAGGAACTGAAAACTGAATTTGCTGGACAATCTTAAATTAAAAAGTCATGAAACATTTAAACTATATGTAAATGAAATCAATGAATTCATGTTCTGAAATTTTAAATTTGCACTTATATTTACTTTGCAGTGCACAGTTCTCAGGTAAAATACAGCTTCCATCGCTGGTTGAAACGTAGCCATTATCACATTCACATCCGATACGGCACATAAGATTGCAAATGTCTGGTGGATTACGGTAATTTTCGCAGGTCAAAGGGCAGTCTGTTCCACACGGATTAAAATGAGAGTTTGCAGGGCAGTCTTAAAAATAATGAATAAATATTACTTGATTTTTCATGCAAAAAATACAGAAATATCGTACATTATTTCAGTAGCTTAGTTGCCAAGTTATTGAAAATAAACATTCGGAAAAAATATAGTCTATGAAGATAAATTATAAACTAAAGTGACTAGATTTTTATTTCAAAAAAGGAGATTGCAGTAACAAAATATAAATACTATTTGATCAGTTTTTAGGCTAACAGATATTTGACATTACTAAGACAATATACAATATTACTATGACATTATGCAATAAACAAATATACTTTCCAATGGAATTAGAATCTGGCTTTAGCTATAATCAATACATGCAAGCAAGTAATCCGAATCCACATTAACCCCAAGATAAGTCTGAGTAATGTCTCCATCAAGTCTGAGTAATGTCTTGCGTCAATTAGTACGTGATCAATTTGATTAGCATAAATGCCACATGGGGCACTCCAGGTAGCTTCGTGAATATTTTCATGCTGAAAGAACATGCTTCCTATAATCATATTATGTGAAGTGACGAAATCAATAAATTTGCTTCCAATATCATTAGTTGTATCATGTAAATCAAGTCCTCCAATTACAATTTGAAATTTCCTTTCTCTACCTTCTTTAGCATATAGATCCCCCAAAATAATTTTTACATCATATAGTTACGAAATCCTTTAAAGTTTAATATTCAACTCCTCTGAATAAGGTTAATACATCAAGCATTCTTACTTTCTCGTGGCCCATTTGGTAGAAAAGAAAAAGGACAGTTTTCAGGTAGTATACAGCTGCCATTTTCTGCCCTGACGTATCCTTCATCACACTCGCAACCAGAATAACATATTCGGTTGCATTCCGTAGGTGGATTTCGAAAATTGTCACACGTTAGAGGGCAAGCAGTTCCACAAAGTACAAATTTAGAGTTTTCAGGACATTCTTTCGAATAATTGAGGTTTTCTGAAATGAAATATCATTTTATATATTTATATTTTCTGATCTCTTTTATATATTTTTAAATGCATTAAGATTTTAATAGTTTCTATTTTAGTGCTTAATTTTAACCAAAAAATCTAAAATAATAAATTTATAAACTATATCTTGCAATTATAATAAATTTCACTTGTGTAATTATTATTTTCAATTCTGTTGAAGGGTGGTAAAATTCTAAAGCGTTTATAAATAGGAATACAAATACAAGGAAACGTATGTAAAAGTATTCAATATGTGTTCAGAGATTATATTTCAATGTGTACAATGTTCCGCAATCTCCACCTTTCATGTGTATTTTTGGATTCTTCGCCAAAAACCATGCAAGCAATAAGGATTACTAATTCACTAACTTTATGAATGAAAGTAATTCATATTTGAGATGATTTTAGAAATGCACTGAGCCAGTTTAAAGATTTGATTTTAGAGGGTTATTTGTAAAAATTCCCCTTACCATATGCTCATAATATGCTCGTCAAAAGTAAAGTAAAAAACATACACATTAGGGTCTCAAATTATTTTAAGCAAGGAAAAACAGTAACGTTAAGATAATCTGTCAAATCACAAATGTGGAGGTAAAATGTTAAACATTAAAATCAGTTTGATTGCCGGATGAAGCAGGGAAACGTTTCTACTCATCACCTTTCAACTCTCATTCCTCTGGCAATTTGTGCAAATTAAGTTAGTTCAGAAGTTTCCTTTTTTTCTGAGCGAACATGAATATCGTTTCTTTTTTCTACTTTTGTAAAAAACTTTTATGATTTATGAAACTAATTTCTTTTCCCATGCATTAATTTTGTAATGCTAATAAATAATTTTTTTTCTAATCATATTTTGTTACTAATAATACTTTTCAGCAATATATTTTGTGATGGAAATTTAAAGTTCGTATTTTTTTAAGTATTCAAAAAATTTTTAATCATAGTAACATTACGAGCAATACATTTTTAACTACGGAAATATCGTTATACTTTCAAGACATTTAATCAAATTGCGTGAGATAGAACCTTTGCTTACCCTTTACTGTTCGAATTGACATTCTAAAATTATGATGAAACAATCGGCTGCCTGTCTCGATGACCGTAAAGTTTACGGTAAAAAAAAAACATTTTTTACCTTTACAGTTTTGAAACTGTTTACAATTCGCATGGTGAAAAAACCGTGAATGCAAAACTATGCAGCAACAATCATGGTTTCAAACCCGTAAAAAAATATATTACTGACATTAGAGATTTAAAAAGCTTTATGGTGCTGCAATCTATGCATTAATGAGCGTATCGTATTCTAATAGTCCAGGGTAACGAATTGAGGAGCGCAAGACACTGAAAATTCTTTATGTGTTGAAAGGAATGCATGAAATATTACAATATCAACTCTAGGACTCGAACCCTCTATCTGTCAGTTATGAAATTGACATATTCGCCCTTTCGGCTGTAATACGTACCCATCTGCAAGGATTTAAGAGGCTACATTAGATGAGTCTAGTTGGTGCAATAATATTCTAGTTGTTTAACCGTATGAGGTGAAAGCAGTTAATAAACAGTTTTTTTCACAGCTAACAATTTTTCTCACAATAACAATTTGAATACCATCTTATTTATTAGACTGTTTTGTTTGAATATGGTAAAATAAATTGTTATTTAACCATTTTTACCGATAAATTTCTAACGGTATGCTCATTATATTTAGGTAGAAATAAACAAAATTAAAATGTAACATTAAAAAATTACTACATTAGAGCTAAAGCTAGAGCCTTTTTCTGCATATATTGTTTAATATTTTTTTTTAAAAAATCAGTTTTCTCATACTTATGAATATTTTTAAAAAACGTATTGAAAAGCGGGAAAATGCTTAAAAAACATTTTTAGTTAATAAATTTAATAAATTTTTGACAAAATGTATTTTTGTCTCAACTGCATATGAAGTAATCTACATATAAGAATTAAGGAACCTGAATACGTTATTTAAAAAAAATTATATTTAGGATGAAAAAAATAATAATATGCAGGTGATGGATTAATTGTTAAAATTTTTTAATAATATATCAATCTGAACTGGTCAAAAAAGAACAAAAATCAACCTTTTTTCCCAATCACATAACTTCGTTAAAATTTATTATTTTTGCATTACTCTTGCTTTATAATACTCCTAAAAATGCATCTTAGATTATAGAGTAAGCATTAGACCTAATATTTATAATCAGAAATTTTACAGTAAACACCGAAAACTATTTGGCAAAAAAGGTCAAAAGTTGCGATTAGTTATTTTTATGTTTTTAAAATGAAGGAAAATAACAGAAAAATTAGTTTTTGGAAAAATTTTAAAAAAGACTCAATTATTAAATTAATAACTTATATAGATGTTTCTCAAATCATCATAGCTTTTGTTTCATTTGACTTAAAAAGAAAACTCAACAGGTTTTTGAAAGTGAAAGGATCCATAATTTTATTATATAAAGAAAACAGAAAAATTATGTTTTGGTCAAAAATAAATGCAAAAAGGAAGTCGGGTACCTTAAAAGGATTAGGTTTATGTACCTTAAACCTCAAAAAATAAATAATATGCTTTATTTTATCGTTTCTAATATATAGCAAATATTTAAGTTCACAGCAAATGATAAATCATTACTTTATTAACACAAATAAAAAAGTTGTTTTCAAATTATTTTTAAATAAGTGTTATTTCTCATAAATATCTAATTTTTCTACTAACACATTATGATTATTATTTTATAATGATTGTTATTATATTATTATGTAACTTGCTCTGTCATCTACAAGGTTGTCTGGAATCTTAAAAAGAATAGGTTTATGTCGCTTAAACCTTAAAAAATAAAAAATATGCTCTATTTTATCATTTCGAATGTCTGCCCGATATTTTTGTTGAAAGCAAATGATAAATCATTTCTTTATTAACAGAAATAAAAAATTATTTTAAAATTATTTCTTAAACGAGTATTATTTCTCTCAAATAGCTAAATTTTCAACTAAGACATTATAAATGTTATTATTATTTGATTTATTATATTATTATTCGATTTATTAAATTATTATTTGGTTTATTGATTTAATGTTAAAGGAATATTATTATTTGATTTATTATATTATTATTTGATTTATTATGTTATTATATAACCTGGTTTCTCATCCACGTGGCACGAACATTCATTTTTTGGCATTCTAATATAAAGGAAACTCTAATTCGTATAAAATATTTCACACTTAATCAACAAAACTTGTCCAAAACAATATGCTTTTCTTTTATAATGTAATTGAAAACATCAGAGAGCTGATATTGTTATTTTTTGCCCATAAAAATTCTTTAGTCATATACAAAACTTTATTTGTTTTGAGAAATAAAATTTTGTTGAAAAACTTACATACCTTTGCATTCCTGTAAGCATTCAATTTCAGTTTCATATATGTTTCCATTTCCACCACATCCTCCGTAAATAAATCTCTTGCATGTTTCTGTATCAGAATCGTAGAACCAAGCTACTGAATATGCTTTACACGATCCAGTTTCACCCGCACCTGAGCAAGACTTAGGAATTGCTAAAAAAAATTTAAAAGTTAGAAATTAAAAATTAAATACTTAAACTTTTCTCCATACAGTTTTAATCATAAGTTTTAATCATGAGTTTAAAACTACACCTTACTCAGAAAGAAATGTTAAAGGAATCTTATTATATATATTGTAAAACCAGGGGTATAATATCTCTCCGAATTTGATATTAAGGTATATTAATTATACTATATGTAAATGTATTATTCATATAATTATATATTGTAAATTTATATATAATATATTATAATATATAGAATTAATAATATAATTAATGATATATTATAAATTTATACCATATGTAAATTTAACACCAAATATAACTTTCATATACAATTTAAAGGCGGCATGAAAGCATTAAACATCTAAAATGCAAGAAGTTTATACCAAAAACACATGCCTTCATACCAATTGTTAAATATTTTCTATTCCAAAAACTCCAATGTTGGCGCGTTTTGGTTATCGTCTGTAATCTATTGCAATCGATAACGAATTAGCGAGTGTTCGTGTTTATTTTCAACGTCGATTTTCATCAACAGGAACACTAATCCAGGAACTCTCCTAGGTACTGCACCACTTAGGTGTAAAATAGTTGCCACCATTTACACTATATACAGTGTGAGTAACTTTTAATCTAACTAATGATCTTGTGGCAGGATTTTGCGTTCAATGATCTACTTACTGTGGACAAAACCATGAGTAATGTATTTAGAAAAAAGCTTCAAGTTAAGCATTCAGGTTCGTAAATTTTCATGATACAGATAAGATTTTCATTTAGATTTTTAACATTATAAAAAATATTGATGTATATCAACACCAAAAATGGTGGCAATTCATTTTCATCAAAGAATTACAGTGCAGATCCGCAGATAGTTCTTTGGTATCAATTGTGCTTCACTACACCTCTGATACCAAATTTAATAAGAATATTCTCTGAACAGAATAAATAAAACATTTTACATTCGGATGAGGAACCTAGATGAATAAAACAAAAAATTTTAAAAGAATGTCTGAAGAAACTTAATTTAAGCAAATACTTGTTTGAGAATCTCCACAAGTAACCTCACATATTTCTTGTATAAAGAAATTATTTGCATTTCCACCGCATCCCCCATAAACAAATTCTTCACAATGACCACTGGTTTGGTTAAAGGCAAACCTATAGTGCAAAGCACGGCAAATTCCACTGTCCACTGGTAAATTGCATAGATCTGGCTTTCTTGCCTGCTGTATAGTGTTATCTGCAAGAAAAATTATATTATTTTCTGAACTAAGTGAGGAAAGTATATTTTAAATTTTCATAATTTTTTCATTTCACCCTAATATTGAAGTTCGTAAATTATTCAAAAGATGTTATAAAATATTGAAAATTTTAGCTTCAAAATCGATTTCATCCCTATGAATAATTTCAAAATTCTTATTTGTTTATTGAAAGTCAAAGATATACGCTACCCTACAATAATGGAAGAGACACTTTCAGCTTTTAATATTTTTTTGAATTTCTCAAGAAATACTTAGAGGACGATTTTGTAATTTTAGAAGTGTTTAGTTCTTCCTATTTTTCATACCTGGCAATCAAGCTTTGAGGGATTCGACTGTAAACTATGAACGAAAACAGGTATTTTTTGAACGCCCTAAGTCCGAAAATCAAGCAATAAGTTCGTAACTTGTATCAATTTCTTTGGCTGTTATTTGCAATAACTGCATAAAATTTAAATCTAACTTAAATATTTATAAAGATATGAATATTTTTATTAAAAAACTCATTTTTTGCCTTACGTTTTTTTGCTATAACATTAAAAATATTCAATAAAACTAAAAAAAAATTTTAGAGGATAAATTATAAAATTATTTCTTTTAAAATTTGAAAGAAAAATTTTAAAAAACTTGAAGGTATAAGTTATTAAAGTAGTTCTTTTGTACAGCGCATGCGCGGAAAAAATTTAAGATTATTTTTTTAATAACTTTTGTAGTATATTTGGCAACAAATGGAAAAAATTTGATTTGAATATCTTAAAAACGTAAAAAGTTTCAAGCAATTTTCTAAGTAGTTCTTGTACTTTTGAAAAGAAAGCTTAAAAGGATTAGGGGTTTTCTAGATATTTAAGTTTGATCTTGCTATCCGGTTTTTAAAAGATCGTTGAATTTGCAATACTTCAGAATGAAATTTATGGAAAACCTCTGGTTATTTTAAGCTATCTTTTTATTAAAATTTTATGCAGTTTTTGCAAATAACAACCAAAGTAATCGATACAAGTTACAAGTTTATTGTTTTATTTTCTGACTTAAGGGGATTTAAAAATACTTGTTTTCTTTCGTAATTTATACTCGGTCCCTCAAGTCCCTGAATGCTTAAAACTCGACTGAAAAAATGCATGAAACACTTTTCAATCCTCTAAGTGATTTTTGAGAAATTCAAAAAAAAACATCAAAAACGGTATGTATCTCTTTCATTATTGTAGGGCAGTGTATCTTCAATTGAAGAATTCAAACTATTCAAAAGATAAGTTAAAATTAAGGAAATTCAATTAAATTTGATTTCATATACCTGAACAATTATCAAATTTTTATTTGTGCATTAAATAAAAATAAAAATTACACTTTAAATTGAATAATGCAAACTATTTGAGAGATGAATAAGAGTTTAAGAAATTTAGTTCACATTCATTTTGCATATGTATGAACAACTTCAAAATTCTTTTCCGTTATATGTTCTATAAATTCTTATCGTTCAATGAAATTTCAGAATTAATATTTAAGTTCAATTTTATACTCACTTGAATCTCCAAAAGCAATACTAGTAATGCATAATAAAAATAAAATTTTCATTGTGGACTATATTTTGATCTAAGTAAAAAATTTTAGTGTGATCAGTGGTTTTCCAATAACAATGCGTAAAGTATTTTACACATTGTTAAGTTTAGTTTCAAATGAAGTCAGGAAATGCGTGCGATATTTTACAGGAAGTTGTTTCAGTTTTATTTAATTGAATAGATAACGACATGTCCTCAACTAAGCAAATGGGGAAAATATCTAAACAAAGAATCAAGGACGAGGCATACATCATAATATATTAAAATGCTTTTCTTGTATATGGAATAAAAAGTGTAAAATAAAGTTCATTTGCATGAATTATTTTGTAAAGCAAATAAATTTGAAAAACAGTTTTCATGTTTCTTACTTTATAGCTTATGTTGTTCAGTCCAAAATGCTTTAATATCAACACTTTCTAATGAAAAGAAAAGAAAGCTGAAATAATTTTGTATAGTTTAATTTAGAGACAAAATAAATTGTATTTAATTTAATTTTTACTGTGTATATACACCGAAGAGCCATTGCATTATGACCACCCTCCATCTATAACAATAGGCTCGCCCAGGTTTTCATTGCGTCTCGCCTAGGAACAATATTTTCATGGGGCACATTAGGACTCATAATCCTCATAGAACAATCCCTAACGTCTGTAAGCTACTTGAACATAGTTGCAGACCAGGTTCACCCATTCATGGCAACAGTTTTTCCTGCGGGGGGTGGTGTTTACCAACAGGATAATGCACCATGTCATAAGGGTCGAATCGTCGAGGAGCATTCCAGTGACTTTCAAGCCCTGTCTTGGCCCCCAAATTCACCTGACCTTAATCCAATAGAGCATTTGTGGCCCTACTTGGAAAACCAAATTCGTGCTGCCACGCTACCCCCTCGCAATGTGAGGGATTGCAGGACCAGTTGGTGAGTGATTGGTACCAGATACCTCAGACTACCTATCAGCACTTGTGGAATCAATGCCACGGCGGGTGCTAGCAGTTTTGAGAGATAAAGGTGGTCCTACATGTTATTAGCAGGGTGGTCATAATGTAATGGCTCTTCTGTGTATTTTGTCACCTATTAGTATAGGTTGAGACGAACTATGAAAACATAAAGGAACTATAGGTAAATGTTACGGTAAAAAACTTAAATGTCGCAAATCCTAAGTTGTCGGTAAAACCTAACTTTTACCAAAAGAACTTGGTACAAACTCAAAGTATGCTTTAATATGGTTCTATTTCAGGTGTAGACCAAGCCATTGCTGTAAAACGTAAGAGTTACGAAGTAATTTTGATAAATTTTAGGCCTTACAAGTAAAATTTAGTAAAATCTTACAAGTAAAATCTTACTAGACTTAGATCTATAACAGTTATTTCGATAGAAACCCAAATTTAAGTAAATCATAAGCTTTACCGGTAAAGCTTATCTTTTACCAAAGTGACTTGCTATAAGTCCGAAGTATGTTTTAATATAATTCTATTTCAATCTTTTTCCAAGCCTTTGCGGTAAAACCTAAGAGTTACAATGCTGCTTTGGTGAACCCTGTTTTAGTGTTAAAACCTAAGATTTACCAGACTTCGAGCTTATGCAGCAATAAAAAATTCATAAAACGTTCATTACACTTAATTTTCGTATAGTATGCAGATTATATACATAGTAAAAGTACGTATAGTAATATATAGTATATATAGTAATGTAGAGTATATATAGTAATATATAGTATATATAGTAATATATAGTATAGATAGTAATATATAGTATATATAGTAATATATAGTATATATAGTAATATATAGTATAGTGAAAGTGATACATAGCTAATAGAGTTGATTCAGAATAGTATAGTAAGTTGACGGCTTAAATGAAATAGTGGGAAAAAAGTGGAAAACAAAACTGAGAAGGAAAGAATAGGTTGAACTATCAATAGGTTTTTCAGTTCTAAACAAAAGTAAACAAACAAACAAAGACGTCGATATAATCAAAAAAGGGTTGTAAAATACCCAGAAATAATACCAGAAAAATACCCATACTTCATACCTTAATTTTTTACTTTGTCTTACACACGTGTTTTGAATTTTGTGTGAAATTTCTTTATCTGAAAAAAGCATATTATGAAAAAAGTATATGATCATGAAAAAATCGTATTTTATTAATTATTTTGGCCAGTAAGTTTCTAGTCTAATTCAAAATTAAAGATTTTAAAAACATTTAAATCTATGTTACAGACAAAATATTTTAAAATTTAAAAATTAACTCAAAACTGAGACTATTTGTTTATTACAGACAGTTTTACTATTGAATAATATCATTCAATGATCAAACTTTGCCGTAAAATTCAAAAATAACTTTAATAAATCTGTAAACATCTTTTGTAATCTATTTTATTGAAATTTTAATGTATGCTTTTTTGTCTCATTAAGTTTCAAATCTCTCGAAGAAGAAAACATCTGGCTGAATTTTATGGTAATTCCATTTCTAGTAAAAAGGTAGCAATAAACCTAGCATCAAAAATATACTGTATTTAATGGAGTCCATTTATTATTTTTTCCATTCATGAGGTAAAGGTTCACCGGAATTTCACTTTTTCAAACTTATAGTGCTTATTACCACACATTTAGTAAAAAATACGAAACTGAAAAGTAAACGTAACGGCCAATGAATGATTTTAATACCATGCTCTAAGGTATGGTGATAAAGTTACTGAATTTTTTCACATTTACCAAATTTCACCACAGATTACAAAACTCTATTTTATTATTAATTTTACCAGAATAATTACCAAAGCGTTTTAATAAAAATTATTGAGCTTTTTATCCTTCCCATGGAGGCAAAATTTTGCCACATTCTGGTAGTTTTTAACCCTCATATTCTTTCTCAGAACTTAATTATTATTTTATAATTCCTTAAAATTGAAGCCGTAAATAGAAGTATTGCTTTTTACATTAGAATCACTTGGAAATGAAAATAAGTAAAATTATATGCTCAGTAAAAGTACTTCAAACATTTATAAACAACTATTGATTTACAAAAAAAAATATTTAATGTATTTATCGGTTTCATTAAAGAAATAAACCAGAAGATTGAAAAGTACTCTAACTTTATTTTTATAATTTACAAATGGCAACATTTTATTCTTGTGACAGAATAATTTTTTTCTTTTCAGGAACAAGGGTTACAGATAACGTGCAAAAAAGAATTATAGAAGCTTGAGAAAACAATACATTTTGAGATTTTTAAGGAGATTTATTCCATCTGTTGGATGATGAGTCTTTCAGAATCACTTCTTAAGCTGAAATAAAAAACACAAAAAAAACATTTAAATTCAGCACTATTCATTCATTATTTTTTGCTTAAGGAAGCTATTGCGAAAAAAAAATGCTGGTCAGCATTGTTTACTGCTTTTGTTGGTTCTTAAAAATACAGAAAAAACTATTTTTTAATCACTTCATAAAAGTAGAAAAGCTTATAACAAATATTTATGCTGATAAACATTTATTGCTATATCGATTGAATATTTTTTCATGATTTAAAAAAATTTAAATAGTATTCAAAATTAGTTAGGTATGCAGTGAACATAATATACTTTTGCAACTTGTTATTTTTCACTATGACGGCTTCAATCGCAATAACTAATACAAATTGTAGTGTGTCTACCACTACAAAAATACAATTGCAATTCACTAGTAAATAAGACATGTTAACTCGATTCTATGTCGGGGTAACTTTCCATAGATGAAGGTTGACATTGTCGAGGCGACTCTTACCAGATTGGTGACCCAGACACGCTTTCCTTGACAGAAACTTCGTTTTGAAAACGCTTACTTTGATAGATGGTCCCCATTAAACAGTTAACTTGCTACTTATGATTGCGACATTAAGTCGCAACATGTTTTCTATACCAATGAAGTGGAATTGTATTTTTGTAGTGGTAGACTCACTACACAGATAATAGTTAAATTATTGAAAAAAACTTATCGATAGTTATAATAAAAGATCAGGGATACTCCTTAATATGTTATTCATAAAGCACATGCTAAGGGTGGCTTATACGAAACACATGAATAAAAAAAAAATTTTGAAGTAACTCGCCTTAAAGTTTAGGCAATAGCTTAGTTTAACTAAAACACGTTCAAGTACACACCTTTGCAAACTTGTTCGCAGTTGTCCTTTGAGGAGAAGTTGTTGTCATTTCCTCCACAACCTCCATAGATGAACTTTTCGCACTCTCCGGTCTGCTTGTTGTAGTAGTATCTAGGGAAGTATCCTCGGCAAAGTCCGGTCTCCTTCTCTTGTTCGCACAACTCAACCTTGGGGGCTACCAAAGCTGAAATAAGAAAAGAAAAAAACCTATCAGAAGCTAATAGAAAATGTAAAGTCGATAAAATTACTGGTAACTTAATCTTTTCTAAACAGTGTTTTCTGAAGTTCTTTCGCCAATTAAAGTTTTTAAAAAAAAAAAAGTTAAAGTGGAAGTTAAAGCTATATATTTCAGACTATATACACAACCTTGCCGTAAAGAATTATCTGAGCTTCAAAACAAACAAATAGCTTAAACATTTTAAAACTTTTGACTTAAATATTTTTTAATTACTAAACATTTTTAAAAAATAAACAATTTGGCAAGATTTCACCACCTAGAGGGAAATTATCAAAATCTATGAATAATTCTTAATTTGTTCAAATTAAGAGCTCATAATACGGAGTTGAAGTAACTTTTAAATATTAAAAACTTAGATCAAAAACACTCTTTATATTCACAAAAACTGTAGTTTCTCCTCTTATTCAAGTTTTGCGCAATTAGACCTTGTTTTAATGATGGTTATAAGACCTAAAATAAACCTTGAGGGGGGGGGGATTTATCCTCGGTTTGAAGACGCTTTCTACTCTTGATTTGCAAACGAGGATTCATCTTCGATTTCAGAAGGTTTTTCAACCCTTGTTTAGAAAAGGCCCATTCAATCTCCATATAAGAGGTTTGTTTATGCAAGTTTACTGCGAAGCTCATAGCGCGTAAACTGGCATAGTTAAATTTAGCATTGTTTAAAGCTTGCATGGTTTATTTGCTAGTCATTACAAGCCTCGTTGTACTTTATAATGAACAGTGTCGATGACATTAAAATTGCTATCTGGGAGAATATTAAAGTCTTAATTATGATGTCATTACCTCCGCATTTGTTGTAGCATTCATCTTCAGTGGCGAAGTTGTTTCGGTTTCCTCCACAACCACCATAGATGAACTTCTTGCACATACCCTCTTCTTGGTCGTAATAGTAACGGGGCATGTAAGCCAAACAGTTACCGGGTGCAGCCTTCTTGTCACAATCTGGGCGATCTAAGGCTCTTTGAACTGAGAAAGAAAACGCAAAATAAGTCATTAATATAAACAAGTGCACTTTGAAAAAATTCCTGATCAAACTACGGTTAAAAAGTACTGACATCCTGGCTGCATCATACGAAAAATTCATTTTACCTTAATTCCATTTTACCGTAAAATTTCATACCGTCTATTTTACAGTAACATTTATTTAATTACATTAATTTTGCAATAAATATTACTGTGACAATTGCAAATGTTTTGTTCCGAGAAATTTTACGGTGAAAAGGAATTAAAAAGTACCGGTATCCTGAGTTCCGGTGCCTTTTACCGTAATTTGATCTGAAATTTTTTACAGTATAGTATCACTTTACACAAAAATAAAATAGTTAATCTCTAATTATAAGTTGGAACCTCATTACATTTCGTTCATTAAAGCAATTTTTGTAGAACTCCTACACAAGTTTGCTATTAAAATTCATTTGAAATTTTAGATATTAGGTAATAAAAATGCAAATATTAAAAAATTTTACAAATATAATGATAAGCCCCATTTCATTTCGATCAGAGTGGGCGTTATCCGTTAAAAAATAAATAAAAAAAAATTTGATTTCCATGGAGGTAAACAGATGTTTTGTATGGTTCCGTTAAGTCTGCGGCAAGTATCATTTTAAATATATAGACAAGTTGAACATCATATTTAGTCACTTCATAATTAATTATAAGACCTTGTATAAATATGTAAGCAATTTTCAAAATTTTCCGAATTTTTTTTTTAAAAAAAAACAACTATTTTCCAAAAAAAATCTCTTACTTTCCAAAAAAAAATTATTCCAAAAACTTTTTTCCGATCATTATGGTAATATAATATGTATTAAAGAAAATACAAAAATCTAAGTCTATCATCAAAATCTCCAAAAAATCTAACACATATCAATGAAATTGTAAAGCTATCAATGCATATTTATTCTATATTAGATGATCCTCTCTCATATCGGCATAAAAAAAATCTTGTTATTGTCAATAAAATGAAAAGCTACCTGGGCAAGCACTTTCGCACTCTTCAAGAGTTCTGAAGTTGTTTTCGTTACCACCGCATCCACCATAGATAAATTGTTTGCATTGACCAGTTCTCTGGTCGAAGGCATATCGTCGGAATAAACCCTTGCAAACACCTGTTTCAGCGGTCAAGTCGCATACATCCAAACTGGTTGAGCCTGGAGCAAAAGAATGAACATGCTATTTCAAAAGGGCTTGTTTATTTTTAGTAAATGTAAAATAAAAAATACATATTATTATGTTTAATTTTTCTATTGTTAGCGTTCATTTTTCGTTACATAAATTTGGGCAATCACTCCATTACAAATTTTAATTCGTGTATAAATATCACGCAAAGACACAGGATGATACAAGATTAGGTAAAATGATCAACACCATAAGCAAATCAACACTGTTAGAATTTTCATCCTGAAATTACGGTAAAATAACCGGAAGCAGTCCGTCCGTCCTATTAACCATAAAATTTATAGTTAAGAACATTTTTTACCTTTACAGTTTCGAAACTGTTTGCAATTGGTTCGGTTAAGAACCCGTGAATTCAAAACTATAAGTTTTGTAACCATTTACAGCAAGCACTGTTTCTAAACAATAAATTTAAAACTTAAACAGACATTAGAGCTCTATAGTGGCTGCGTCATTTATGCGAGAATGACAGTTTCGCATTCTAATAATACAGGGTCAGAGATTGAAAAATGCAGGACAGTGGAACCTCTCTACGCATTGAACGAATGGAGGAATATTGTGGTGTCTATGCTGAGATTCGAACCCTTTTTAAGTTAACAAAACTAAACTCAGTGGCACGACAGCCCATAAAGGGCCAAGGCCTACTGTGCCCATCTCAGTTTTCTTGACCTTGGGCTCTGGAGTGCAGGAGCAGATGTTCCGGTTAGATGGTCAGCCGAAAGCGAAACCCCCAGTGTTTAGCTCCCAAGCATGCTTGATACTCATTTATCGACAAGGGATGAAAGGCTGAGTCAACCTTGCCCGTCCCGAGGATAAGTTAGTTCAAGATAATACCTTGTCATATGTAGTTAAAATTTCAATTAATTTCGTTGAAAACTAAAAAACTTTTCCTGCAGAATGTATGCAAAACACTGTTTTAAGGAAAACTATTCTAAGTTCGCAAGTTAAGTGTGTATGATCAGAAACAATAAGATTTAGAAAATTTATCAATACTTGAGATATATTTTAAAAATTATTAGCAGTTGAATTTAAAAAGAACAGTTACCAGCACAAGTTTGTAAGCATTCCTCTTCAGTTGCGTATCGGTTACCGTTACCTCCGCATCCTCCATAAACGAATCGTTTGCAGGTGCCAGATTTGGTATCGAAATACCATGATGGGAAGTAAGCTCGGCACAAACCAGTTTCAGCTTCACCACTGCATGACTTTTCAACGGCTAAATATTAAGATATTTTTAATGAGAATAAAACACTTCGATATAATTATTTAAAAAATGCTGTGAAGTTTTGAATAATGTCTTGTGGATAAATTGCCTGCGAAAATTTCACTTAAGAGATATACCAGATTTCTAACTTAACAGATTACTTTTTTCGATTAAAGGAGGCTTTTTATATTACATTTTGATTACATTTTAATATTGTATTTCTTTTCTTTTTTTCAGTAATTTTACAATTAGTTTATTACTCGACAGTATTTTTATTTCGGAAGGTGGCTTATTTTAAAATGGAAATTTCGCAATAAATAAAAAATGAACTCTAGGCTTAAATTATTAAAAGAGGTTTGAAACACATTTTAAATGTAAGAAAATGATTTAAAATACCTAACAAACAGTGTTTGTAAAAAAATTATTGCGTGAAGTGCGATCAGATCTTTGCAAATATGAATCTATCAAAAAATTTTCGATTATACTAAACTTTTAGCAATTTTATGCAAATTTTCTTTTTATGTTCACCTATTTGCACGTGCTTTTAATTCCTTAGTAGTTTCACAAAGCAATTCACAAGAGTTTCGGCAACTTCAAAAAATAGGTTTCACTTTAATTGTTAGGCTATAACATAATTTCGGAAAAAATTTAAAAGATTTTTAATAACCATATCTAGAAGTTGCTCTAGTTTGATTATCTGATTAAATGTACAAAATAAATTAACTTCCTTCAATGTTTTGCTACAAACATTTGTTCTACTTAACAAAAAAATACGATTTGTAAACATAAATGTAAACATGTCTATCCAACTCGTATTTAATAATATTGTACTGTGGTTTTTAACTTTAATAAAACCAATAATTATATATAGAAGAGAATTATGAACCATGAACAAAGCTGAGGGAAATAAATTATTAATATTCGAACGAGAAATAATTATAAAAATAATTGCTGCTGTCAAAGAAAATGATATCCAGAGGATCCGTTACAATAACGAATTTTACCCCAAATTAAGAGAATCAAATATTTAGGAAACCAAAAAGGAGATATATCAAATAAGATAGCTTTGACATATCTAAACATACAATGATTTAAGCCCCCAAAAAAGCGACAATTCAAAAATGTGATATAGAAATAGAGGTACACCAAACACCAGAAGATTTGATACAGTTTAGAAAACGTTAGAGAACTCTGGCAGTGGATAATTTCAGTAATTAAGTTATTAATATTCGAACGATATATAAAGTTATTAATATTCGAACGAAAAATAATAATTAAAAATAGTTAGTGCAATCAAAGAAAATTATGTCCAGAGGATCCGTTGTAATAACGAATTTCACACCTAATTCAACAAACCAAATATTGTGGAAAATATAAAGGAAATATATATCAATTCAGATAGCATGAATTTATCTACAAATACAATTATTCAAGTCCAACAATAAAGGGACATTTTAAAACTGTGAATAAAAAAAGAAGAAAGATAGACTAAACACAAGATGACGTGATACAGTAGAGAAAACGTTGCATGAAATTGGGGTTAACCATTAAATAAATGGGGCGATGGATAATTTCTGATGGAAGAGACAGCCTTGTTCTGCAGCAGACTGTAGAGCTGCAGAAGAAGAAGTACTAATGTTAAAGTAAAACGAAGTTAAACACTTAGATTTTGTGCAAGTAAACTGCTACATAGGTTATATTCCAAAATAAAAAACTATTTTTCTTACAATCAAAAAATTATGACTATTGTTTTTATTTTAAAACTCATATTTATGAACTCCTTAAGTTAAATACAGGATTTATCTAAACGACTTTTTTTAATTAAAACCTTGATATATGTTTACCTTGGGGTGGGCAGTGTTCAGGCAACACACAGCTACCATCCATTGCCAAAACGTAACCTTCATCGCATTCGCATCCGATCTTGCACATAAGAACACATACTTGGGGTGGGCTTAGGTAGTTCTCACACGTCAGTGGACATGCTGTACCACATGTTGTGTAGTGGGAATTGGCAGGACAATCCCTGACATTGAAGTCTAAGGAATAAAATATCGAAGGTTTATATATCAATTTTAGAAATAAGTCTTAATGGTTTTATTATAAAATCAATGGAATAAGAACTTATAATAAAATTTTTTACATCTTGAAAATGCAGTTATAACTGTGTGGTTTATGCTTAAAAATTGAATTTAAAAAATAATTTAAATTATTTTGAATTTTGCTATAAATATTCTTCATACAAATTATAGTTCTTAAAAATTGCAATGTAATACAGATGCAACACTGATCAACTATTTGCTTAAAGAAAAAGCTGCAGTATTTAGATAAATTTGACAAAATAATTGTCTATAAAGTATAGCACTAATTTAAATTGATAAAGTAGACATTTTTTAAAACTCTTCACAGTCTTTTATTTTTCTGTGCCTTGATTTAAAATTAGATAAAAATTAAATTGAAATCAGATATAACATTCTGAAAATAGAAAATAAAGTTTGTTTTAGAGTACAATTTTTATTGGATATGTTATGGGATATATTATATTATATTATATTATATTATATTATATTATACTTATTTCAAGCACGAACAAAGTGAATTAGTTATTATGAAATATTTACCTATTTGGGCTAGAGACCCAGCTACTAGGCAGAAAAGAACTAAAAGTTGCATGATTGTACTTGATAGATTTTCAAGCTTATTTCTAAGAGGAAGATACACTAAAAATTCTTGCTTTATATAGCTATCGTAAATTTGCGTGTCTGTTCATTTTCCCACGCAAATAATCTCTTCATTGTTTTGTTTTGTTTTATATTATGTAAAAAAACATATGCTACACGCAAGATTCGCAACGTTTTTATTTTAATAAATCAACTGTTCAAATATTTTGAGATAAGTTGATTAAAGTCAAAAGTACTCAATTGTCCTTAAGATAATTTTTTTTCTACCCCTGAGGATGTTTTACGTCAGCATTGTGGTCGATTCGAGCCGGGTGCGTTAGGAGGCGAACGCTCTATCCCCCATGCCACCACGGCTTTAAAAGGATTATCCTTGAGTCTGGTCCCTTAAATCAGAAAAAATACCAGAATATCAAAAATGTAAAATATTTTATTGTTATAGATCAAAAACAGCGCTGTCATGGTGTCATGGAAACAAAATATTGTTAAAAATAAAAACAGAAAAAACCACTAGAAAAAATTCAATCGTCTTAAATCTCGCTAAATTCATAGATTGTGAGGTGAAAGTAATAACGTGCTAGAAACAAGCATACAGGTTTAATTAAAAAGTTATTTAAAACTGAAGAAATACTATATTTAACTGTCAGTGGTAATTTTAAACATAAATTTGCTTATTTTTACTCTTCCAAGCGACATATCAATTCCAAGGCATTTAAATTTATTAAATTCTTATACTAAAGCCTTATAACACTTACTATTATTAATGATAAATAATTGTTAACAACTTTCTTGAACACAAATCTTAAATTTTCAATCCTTATATAATAATCATTTAAAAAAACTTTATTTAAGAAAATAAATATCGGTTATAGAAACCATGAAGAACAAGTCGACAAATAGTTCGCCAACAAGTAACACTACGTAAGGTTTTGATTTACACAGATCACATCGGCTACAAATACACATAGGTGCATGCATCAAATGTGATATGAAAAGTAGATAATAAAAAACCATTAATTAAAAAATGATTAAAAATTTTAAATTGCCAAAACTCTTTAAAAATATGACTTCAAGGAAATACTTTAAAATAGCAGGAAAACTTTGAATAGTGACAAAATTTCAACCAAGTTAACAGAAGTATATATATAATTCTATCAGTTTTAAAAATAAAAAATTTATATATTTTGCATGGTAATAAAATTGTAAAATGCTATATAATATTTAGTTTCCCAAAATTGCATATAAACAACACTTCACTTCGAAATTGAAGAAAAACCCCATACCAGCACAAGTTTGTAAGCATTCCTGCTCAGTGGCGTATCTGTTACCGTTACCTCCACATCCTCCATAAACGAATCGTTTGCAAGTGCCAGATTTGCTATCGTAATACCAAGAAGGAAAATAAGCATCACACACGCCAGTTTCAGGTTCACCACTGCATGATTTTTCAATGGCTAATTTAGGAGATATTAGTAATATGAATAAAATAAAATTCTTTTCAACAATAAAACTGTATTATAAAATTGTATTAAAAAAATCACTAAATATAAATAAATAATTTTCTTCTATTAGAACCTTAACATAATTCTTGCTAAATGCTGTAAGAACTTATTACAACAGTATCGATATGTGGTAGCAATCTTCATACATTAAGTTCTTATACAAAACAATACTAGTAGTACCCATTTGGGTTACGATGGGTTCAGACAGAGTTTCGAAAAGTACAAACCCGGACTCGGACTCTTTAACCGAAAGAAGCCACCAGATTCATTGAATTTTCTTATGCCTTTTTACAACTTCCAAAGTAAGCAAATATGCAAAAAACTGAGTTCTTCAATTACTAAGAATAAAAAATCGACATAAAATGTTTAAATGTTAAACAAAAATTAAGTAATATTATATTCGTAATTTAGTACTCTGAATAAATTGTTTTCTTTGGCTTCCCCCTCGCAAGTTTTGACTATATATCGTCGAGAATTTCAGCCTTAATCTGTCAGATTAAATATCGAACTTTTACGGTTTCAGGCACAAAACTCGTCGGGGGTATGGACCTCAAAATATGAACCGGAGTAGCAAAAGTTTTCTGTAATAATAAGGTTCTATAAAAGAAACAATGAAAACTGAGGTTCAACAATGTTTTTTTAATTTCTTCAGTACTGGGCAAAAGTTACGCCTTTCAGAAAAGTGGCGATTTGCTGTAAAAGCATCCTACGTAAATTTTGAAGACAGCTGAGAAAAGCTTTATTTAATTTTGTGCCCGCTTTCTTACATATTAAAATAATAAACACTCTCATATAGTTAGACTTACAATTTTATTAAGAACGAGAAGATGTATCTAACATAGTGTTGCAAGGCTCTTTCGCCAAAGCAAATAAAAAACCGCCACAGTTTAAGTGCCTTACACTTGAAGCTAAGCTGTAAATTTATACTAGATAAATTTATACATCTTGCCGTAAGGAATTATCTGAGCTTTATACTGCACATACTTAAAGACTTTAAAAATTGCAATATATTTTTAAAGATCGATAGTTTAGTAAGATATTTTAATCTAAAAGAAAAATAACAAAGTCAATGAATAATTCTCAATTTTTGCAAATTTGCACGATATGGATGTTTGTTCCTGTGTGTTGTTCTCTCTAGCGCGATGTGGGAATGTAACCCACCCTATGAACAGGTATCTGTGACAGTGTTGCGTGGGTAATGCTACTCGCCTCCGTGACTTAAGTTCACAGGTGCCCACCGGGTAACGTAAAATGAGTAACACTTCTGACATCTTCCGAGGTTAAGAACGAGAGTTAAAAAAAATAATACCTGGAATTAAAAAAATAATTTATAAATAAATAAAAAAATCTTCCTACTTTGAGCTGGGCAGTGTTCAGGCAACACACAGCTTCCATCCTTGGCAAAAATGTATCCTTCATCGCATTGACATCCGATCTTGCACATGAGAACACATGGTTTGGGAGGGTCTTGGTAATTCTCACATGTCAGGGGGCACGCTGTTGTGCATGTTGAATAGTTGGAATTGGCAGGACAGGACAAGTTAACGTCTAAAAATAACAGAGCATATATAAAAGCTTCAAAATTTAAATATAACTACTGATGGTTGTAATTTCATAAGAAATGGATAAGAATTTTCAAAACGTGTGATGGAAAGTGATAGTTCAGCTAACTATTTGAGCAAGGAAGCACCAGAATAAATTAAAATTTAAACTTGACAAAATTATTGCGTGAAAAAAAGGAATAATAAATTATAAAGACAAAAATTGAGGCTTTAAAAAACGTAGTGGTGTTTTATTTATTTTTTCAACTTCATATAAGATTAAGTAAAAATAAATAAAATGAAATAAAAAAAACGAAAGAAAGTAAAGATACAATGTTTTATTGATTCATTTATATACTCAATTGTCCTTAA
>NC_092206.1:25891691-25923177 GCF_043381705.1 Parasteatoda tepidariorum | reverse complement strand
ATACTATATTATATCATATTTTATTATACTACATTATATTATACTATATTATATCATATTTTATTATACTACATTATATTATACTATATTATATCATATTTTATTATACTACATTATATTATACTATATTATATCATATTTTATTATACTACATTATATTATACTATATTATATTATATTATATTATATTATATTATGTGGATAAAAGAATTACCTATTTGGGCTAGAGAGCCAGCCACCAGGCTGAAAAGAACAAGAATTTGCATGATTGTACTTGAGTGAATTCTAGATTATTTCTAAAAGGAGAGACAATAAAGCTTATTGCTTTATATAGCTTTCAAAAATTTGCTTATCTGTTCATTTTCCCACACAAATAGTATCGACATTTATTCTTGATTTCAGTAGATTAAAAATAATATTTGCTACTTAAAAATTTTACAACTGATTTTTTTCTTTTAAAATATTTGTTAAAATTACAAGTACTTAAGTTACACAATTAGTGATTTAAAAAAATATATATATCATAAGTGCAGCAATTATCATACGAAGTATTAAAGCTCTCTCAATTTTTAAATCTTTGGGCAGATAAATTGTTGACAAATATTCAATTGCATATGATTTCTAGAAAATCATTTAAGTGTTTGTAGGATTGTAATTTTTAAAAATAAGTAACTTTTTGTAAAAATAGTAAATTTTGAACCAAAGTGTAGGTATAATTTGCATTTGGTATGGAATACACTTAGAATTAACAGAAGAAGTGTTTTTTTCTGGGTGAATTTTATTAAACAAATTTATAAATTTATCACATTTTGCTTAAAAAAATATATAATCGATTTTTAAAATTAATGTACAAACCTGAATAGGTTTATTGCAGTTAAATACCAATATATAGATATATAAACATTTTATAAACGTTAAATCTAAAAGTAAGTTGTAAATGCTTAAGCAATTGAACATGCAAACTTAATTAGGCCTTACTAAAGTTCTATGCATATAATAAATATGTTTTATAATAGCACTTTTAAATGTTAAAATTTTAGAAAATTCTATTGTAATTCTATTGTTTTAAAATAAATAAAATTTATTTAGATTATTTTTATTGAAATTATTTTTGCTATCTTTTATTGCTATATTCTGTTTGTAATTAGTAAAATCAATTTAAAATTTTTCGTATAAAATATGATATTTTTTTTTCAAATGTTTTCTGAAGTTATTGAAAACTAATTGATATATCTTAATTCTTCTCCCTATCTTATTTTATTTGTCCTTTAATACAATGTCACGCGTCTGACATTGATTTCCTTTTAATCTTATCTCCAGATGTTACATTCAAAAATTATTCTCGGGAAGAATTTTTGTGCTATCAGTTAAACTGAAATTAGTTCTTATTTAATGCCAAGATGTCATTTCCTATTCAAGGAACTTATGTACTCAATTTAAGATTGAGTACTTGAGTAAATTTTTGAATACTTGAATATGGAAATCATGTTGACTATAGAGCAGCCAGTGGACAGCTAATGATTTTCGAGAAGTACTAATTTCTAAAATAGTTATTCCTGCTAACTTGCTAGAATGTCGTTTCAGAAATTCAGGAAATTTATTGGAAACTTGAGCACTCGAATGAATATAAAATTAATTAGGGATGATATGGGAATCATTTTAACGATATCCTAACTAACAGAGCTGTCATTTGATCGCAAATAAATTTGGAAAGGCACTAATTCCAAAAATAATAGCTATTATTTCAGCTTACTTGTCTTTTGAGACTTTTCCTAACTTTCCTTTCCTTCAAAAACATTTAAAAAAATTTCTTTGTTTATGAGGCAGGAGACAACAACAAAAAATTGTTTGGGCTAATCTGTTGAAGTTATAAACATAAGCACAGACAGAGAGCAATTTTGTTTGCCGCATGGCATTTACTCAATTGTTGGTCATAATATTTAAAACGAACTGAATTATTTTTTTTATAAAAACAATTTAAAATTAAAACAAAATATATCTTTAAACTTAAGAATAATTTCCTGTATTCAAGACATTCCATGACATTTTTTTTACTCAAACAAGTAATGAAATTAAAAATTAAGAAAAAAAAAGCTATGAGCGATCATATTTTTATAAAAAATTTATATTTTCGCACATTTAACTCAGCATGATATTCTAAATAACTTTTTTGTTCATTCATATGAGAGCCCAACAATCCAAATAATCGTTCAAAAATTTCGATTTCTTTTTTTAAATGTTTTAAATTATTGTTACATATTTCATTTGTAAATTTAAATTTAGAATAATTTTAAGAATAATGTTTTTCTTATTTAGATGGGCTTTTCATTTACGTCACATTAGAGCTGCATAATGGGCTATTATCGACGGCCTGGAAAACATCCCTGTGGATAATCCGCGGACATGCCATAACAATTTTGATCCTCTGCAGAGGAGATGGCTTCGTCACTTTGGTAACCCGACGACCTGCAAGCGAAGTCAAGCACTTTACGGTAGAACAGTTTAACGAGGACCGATACCGCACTCCCTCGGTCCCCATGCAGGCTGGTCACCCACCCGCTTACTGATGGCAGTCAGCCATGCCTGACTTCGGTGCTCTACTGGGAACCGTGTCTTTAAGATCAGTCCATTACGGGACTTTTCTTATTTAGAATTTTTTTTAAATGAATGTAAACGTGCATGATCGTATTATTCGATAATTTACAGTTATTAACTGAAAGAAACTGATACAGAATTTATCATTTAAAGTGATAACTTTTTCTTTCTTTTTTTTCCAAAACACTCTTTTACAAAAATTTGGACTCGAACTTAAGAAATAATGAAATACAAAATAAATAAATGCCAAATTAAATTAGAATTAGTACATGGAGAAATAAATTCTGATAAAATTGCTGTATTGTAATGATATTTATTATAAAAGAAAACATAATTCTGGGAATAAAACCAAAATATATGGTATTTAAACCATTCATTTCGTAGATTATTCCGTCCGCTTTACCGGAAATTCAGATTTTCAAAATTATAGTTTTTGTTACAACACATTTAGTAAAAAATACAAAACTAAAAAGTAAATTGAACTAAATAAATGATTTTTATGGTAAGCCTGGTTGTTTTTTACAGAAGCACTTTGGTAATAATTTTAATAAAATTAACAGGAAATTTTTTGTTTTTCAATGCATGAAAAAATTTGACAAATGTAGTAAAATTTGGTAATTTTATCATGATACCTTAGAAGCATGTCATAGAGACCATATATTCGGTTTTATTTACTTCACTGTTTCTCATTTTGTAAACCCAAATTTCGCAAACCCAAATTTTCGGTAAACTGTTACACATGAACGGAATAATTTCCAAATGAGTAGTTAAAATACCGTATATTTTTGTTTTTATTTACCCGAATTATGGGGCATTTTTGCCAGAAATTTCATCCCCATACTGTACGGTAATTTTACCAGAATTTATCTTCTCCGTGTATATAGCGAGTTTTTCGAAAAGAGCAAATAAGCGAACGTTTTTTTTTAATCTCAGAAAACACTTTCTGGAGTTATGTTTATTAATTTTCAAATAAAATTCTATTTCTTTTTCAGCAGAATCATTACTTTTCGGATGGGTAATAAATCCAACCATGGCTAATCCTCATCTATTATCAAACGGAATGAACTCTCTTGAGAACGGTTGCTTCAGACATACCTCAGACAGTCTGACATTTGCAAGTGGCCCTTGATTCATTAAGACACGAGTTCTCTACTTAATAAATAGGCGTGTAGGCCTACTTATTTTTATCTTTGGTAATGAGTTTTTTTTTTTTCCTTTTTTTAAATCAAAAAACATTAATATCGCCGATTATATACAGAATTAATGCTTTTTCTCTGTCTGATTTATTTGATTTAAGTGGTAAAAAAATCTTTACTTTCGATATTTTTTTAATACAATTTGCATGTAAGGCTAAAATCCAATCTCTAACTGTTTTCGCGGTTCAGGTTGTTTTTTGCATGTAAGTTATGGTAAAAAATATTGTGAAAGGAGCAAAGAGAAAGATTTTCGCCATTATTTTTCAATTATATATATATAAGATNTATATATATATATAAGGGGCTGCAAAGACAAATCTTAAACTCTTGCAGAGTGTTTATAACAAAACCCTCCGCTTCAGGAACAAAAATATCCGTAATGACATCTGTACGCCTAATCTTCTTGACTTATACAAAAATAGATCTCTTAAGTATTTTCTTAAGAGCACTGGACACTCCAATCCCCTTATTTGGTCTTTCTCTAACTACGACCCAGATGACCCTAAGTGCGGGAGACAGCCTAAGGCCATTCTCCATTACTATAAAAATCGTCAAGACATCGTTTGAGTCGTATTACTGATTTTTCTGTCCCCCTGACTGGCTCCTCTATCATCATTGCCCTTTTCCACCTTCTTGGGTAGGCCCAATTCTTCGCGGCTCATTCTGATTCAATTTACTAATACTTCTGATTCAATCACTAACTGCTTTTTGTCAGTAATTATAAATAAAAAAATAAATAATAATTAATAATAAATAACTATTTTTTTTAAAGAACTGATGACTATATTTGTTTGTTTATGTTTTTACCTGACTGTGTTATCCCTGATTGCGACATTATGTCACAACATATTTCATATACTAATGAATAGAAATTGTATTTTTGTAGTGGTTGGCACACTACAAAGATAATAGTTAAATTATGAAGAAAAAAAACTTAGCGATAATTATAATAAAAGATCAGTGATACCCCTTAATATGTAATTAAAAAAATACATGTTAAGTGGTGGTACGGAACGCATTAATAAATTTTTTTTAAATAATTCACCTTAATGTTTAGACAATAGCTTAGTTTAATTAAAACAAGTTCAAGTACACACCTTTGCAAACTTGTTCGCAGTTGTCCTGTGAGGAGAAGTTGTTGTCATTTCCTCTACAACCTCCATAAATGAACTTTTCACATTCTCCGGTCTGCTTGTTGTAGTAGTATCTAGGGAAGTATCCTCGGCAAGGTCCAGTCTTTTTCTCTTGCTCGCACAACTCAACCTTGGGGGCTACCAAAGCTGAAGTAAAAGAAAAACCTATCATGTCAATCTAAACAACTGTTTTTTAGAAAGTTTTGCATTACAAACAGGAAACTGTAAGAATTTGATAGAAAATGTGAAGTCGATAAAATGATTGGTCATTTAACCTTTTCTAAACAGTGTTTTCTGAAGTTCTTACGCCAATTAAAAAAATTTTTTAAAGTTAAAAGTGGAAGTTAAAGCTATATATTTCAGACTGTATATACAATCATGCCGTAAAGAATTATCTGAGCTTTAAAACAAACAAATAACTTAAACATTTTAAAACTTTTAACTTAAATGTTTTTTAATTACTAAACTTTCTTAAAAAATAAACAATTTGGCTAGATTTTACCCTCTAGATCGAAATCTATGAATAATTCTTCATTTGTTCAAAATAAGAGCTCATTATACAGAGTGAAAGTAATTTTAAATATTAAAAACTTAGATCAAAAGCACTCTTCATATTCACAAAAATTGTGGTTTCCCTTCTTATTTACGTTTTGCGCCATATTCATTAATAGCATAGAGGGTGCAAGTGAAAAATATGCAAAATTTTACCTAACAGTCATGAATAACTGTTGAAACATAAATCAATGATAAAAATAGTATATTTTTCTCAAAAATGCGCTGTTTCATGCAACAACAGATAGTTCGAAAAATTTCCTTAATAATGCAATACAGAAAGCTTTTTTATTACATTGTCTTTATTTGCAACAAATGCAGAGTATGAGGTATTGCATAGCTTATACTTTGCATTTGGTGTTTGGTTTATATACCAATTCAAATCCGATTTTTTTTAACTAACTTTTCACAATTTTTTGCTTGTCCTATAACAAAACCTGAAAAGCAGATTTTTTTTTTGTCTTATTAAATTAAATTTTTTATCAAACTCAACTTTTTCTTTTAATTATTTTACATGTGTTTAAGAATAAATATCAATATAAAAATCGTTTATTATTTATTTTTAACTTTCTCTTAACTAATATTTTAAAAAGTCGTTTAATTTATTATTTTTAAAGAAATAAAACTTAAATATAATCGAAAAGTTTTTTAAAAAATATTTTAGGATGTATTATATGTAATTTATAATGCATCATTATGATAATTAAAAAATCCAAAGTAATTATTTTCAGCAGCAAGTTCGTTTTAATTACATTCCTTATTACTCCATGTACTTTCTTTTTTTTCACTTCAAAAACATTACAAAATAGGTATTTATTCAAATACTCAGGTAATATATATTTTTTCTACAATAAAAGCTTAGAATAAAACATAAACACTGTCAAAACTTTCTTTCTTGCATTTTCTCTTGATGAAAGAGAAACTATTCCCTTTCCGAATTTTATGCCCACAATAAGACTAGAAGTAACAATCATTTTGTATCCAAGAGAAAAACTTTCTTAAACAAATTATAACATTGACGACACATAATTACGGCCTAGATAGCAGGCAATCGTTGCATTTTCATTTTTCTTCAGTTGGTAGAAAAGTTAACTATTTTATCCTTCTTTTTAAATTTAGTAGAAATATTAGTATGCCAAACTGATTTCCTTAAAGACTGAATAAAAGCATGTAAGAACCTTCACAAAAAATCTCATTTCTTAGCTTTTATAAACAGGTACTGTAAACCTGTACATAAAAGATAATAAATGAGGCCTAGTTTTTGCCTTCTTTTTATCATTCTAGCTTTGCCCAAGCTCTCAATTGCAGCATTTTGATTGTGTTGAAAACTTAATGATCAGACTAACCTTCACTTTTAAATTGTTAAAAAATTATATAAAAACTTGCGCAATTAAACCTTGTTTTAATTATGGTTATAAGACCTAAAATAAACCTTGAGAAGGGAATTTATCCTCGGTTTGAGAACGCTTTTCTTTCTTGATTTGCAAACGAGGATTAATCTTCGATTTCAGAGGGTTTTTCAACCCTTGTTTAGAGAAAGCACATTCAATCTCCATATAAAAAGGTTGTTTATGCAGGCTTTCTGCGAAGCTCATAGCGCGATAACTGGCATAGTTAAATTTAACATTGTTTAAAGCTTCCGTGGTTTATTTGCTAGTCATTTACAAACCTTATTGGACATTGTAATGAACGGTGTTGATGACATTAAAATTAACCTTACATTGCTATCTGGGAGAATAATAAAATAACTATGATGTCATTGCGTCCACATTTGTTGTTGCATTCATCTTCAGTGGCGAAGTTGTTTCGGTTTCCTCCACAACCACCGTAGATGAACTTCTTGCACATACCCTCTTCTTGGTCGTAATAATAACGGGGGATGTAAGCAGAACAGAAACCGGGGTCAGCCTTCTTGTCACAATCTGGGCGATCTAAGGCTCTTTGAACTGAGATAGAAAATGTAAAATAAGTCGTTAATATAAAACAGTGCACTTTTAAAAAAATTTCATGATCAAACTACGGATAAAAACTACTAACACCCTGACTGACTCATCGGTAAAATGTATTTTACCATAAAATTTATTTTTATCCTAAAATTTTATACCCTATACTTTACAGTAACATTTATTTAATTACAGTGATTTTGCAATAAATGTTACGGTAAAAATTACAGCATATCAATTTTTTTTCCTTGAAATTTTAAGGAGAAAATTATTACAAAAAGTACCGGCAGCCTGAGTTCTGGTGCTTTTTGTCATAATTCAGGGTGCGTAGCGTTTTAAAAAAGTGCTTAAAGGTTCTTATTTTCGTTTTTTAAAGGTACTTATTTTACCCTTTTTCAAAATGAGATTTTCCCCTTACTATGTTGATTTTAGCTACGAATTCTGCAAAAAGACACAGTTCACATTATTCTATTCAATGTTTTCACAATTAATTTAACCCCAATCTATTTCGGCGTCCCTAGCGTATGAAAACGCCATTCATTTTACATGATTTTTGATAATTGTCTAAAACAATGCCAAAAGATTTTTTTTTTTTTTGACATGACGGGTAAAACCATCAATTATCAAAAACTTTCCAACCCTGTCTAACTATGATATTTTTTTAGAGTGCTTAAAAATATTTTTCGAGTTCTTAAAAGGTGCTTATTTTTTGTTGAATAACTTGGCTACGCACCCTGTAATTGGATCAGGAATTTTTTACAGTGTAGTATCGCCTTACACATAAATAAAATTGTTAATCTTTAATTAAAAAATTGGAACTTCATTGCTTTTCATTCATTAAAGCCATTTGTTGTAGAGCTTTTATGAATACTAAGTTTGCTATAAAATTTATTCAAAATATTAGGTTCTAGGTAATTAAAATGTAACTATTAAGAAATTCAGCAAATATTCAGCATATGATAAGCCATATTTCAAATCAATCGGAACTAGCGTTATCAGCGGAAAAAAACACCTCGATTTCATAGAGGTAAAAAGATGTTCTGTATGGCTTCGTTAAGTTTGTGACAAGTATCATTTTAAATATTTAGACAAGTTGAGCATTATATTTAGTCAATCCATAATTAATCATAAAACATTGTTTGGATAGTTATTTCCAAACAATGTTATGATAAGTTATTTTCCAGAATTTTTCAAAAAAAAAAATTTTTTTTCCAAAAAAAAAAAAACTCTTACTTCCTAAGCTAAAATTATTTAGAAAACTTTTTTTGAATCAGTATGGTAATATATGTATTAAAGAAAATACACAGTCCAGTCACAATAATGTAACCACCTGTCAAAAGCCAGAATAACCACCTTTGGCAGAGCGAACCGCTGTGAGACGTGCAGGAAGAGAGTCAATTAGGTTTACTCTTGGGAGCCCCTTGGTTCATCTGGGCTGTCAATTGCTCAACAGTTGCACGTCTATTCGTCCAAACCCATCTCCGTAGCCTTCGTTCGCCTCTGTCATCTATAGTCCGTGGTGCACCACATGTGCCACGCCGCTGATTTTGAATAGTGCCATTCTGCCATGCACGGTATACTTATACCACGGCGGCGGGCGACCAGTTCACAAAATTAGCCATTTCCGAAATGCTTCCACCCTTATCCCGAAAGCCAATAATCATGGCTTTCATGGATAAATCGCTACGTTTCTGCATTATGTCAACAATTGAAGTGCTCTCCGATGCCCTAGGACATCCTTTATATACACTCCACTGTAATGTGCTGCCACCTGCTTTCTGTGATTGGTTATTTCGCGTTGACGTAGAAAGTAGGTGGTGGTCAAATTAATGTGACTAGACTGTGTATAACAATCTAATTCTAATTATTTTCAAAAATCTAACTCATAATAATGAATTTATCAATACGTCTTTAATCCATACGAGATGATCCTCTCTTATATTGGCATTAAAAAAATTTTGTTGTTGATGATAAAATGAAAAGTTACCTAGACAAGTATTTTCGCACTCTTCAAGAGTAATGAAGTTGTTTCCGTTGCCACCGCATCCACCGTAGATGAATTCTTTGCATTGACCAGTTCTCCTGTCGAAAGCATATCGATGGAATAAACCATAGCACGGACCTCTTTCAGCGGTCAAGAAGCATACACCCAAATTGGTTGAGGCTAGAGCAATAGAATTAGCATGCTATTTCAAAAAGGCTTGTTTATTTTAAGTAAATGTATAAATTGTATAATAAAAAATACATATTATTATGCTAAGTTATTCTATTGTTAGCGTTCATTTTTCGTTACATAAATTTGGGCAATTACTACTTTAGAAATTTCAATTCTTGCATAAATATAACACAGATTTTATTTAAAAGACACAGGATGATACAAGAATAGGTAAAAGGATCAACACCATAAGCAAATCAATACTGTTAGAATTTTCATCCTGAAATTACGTTGAAATAACCAGCAGCAGTTTGTCTGTCCTGTTAGCCATAAAATTTATAGTTAAGAGCATTTTTTACCTTTACAGTTTTGAAATTGTTTGCAATTGGTTCGGTTAAAAATCCTTGAATGCAAAACTATAAGGTTTTGTAACCATTTACAGCAAGCACTGTTTCTAAACAATAAGTTTAAAACTTAAACAGACATTAGAGATCTATAGTGGCTGCGTCATTTATGCGAGAATGATAGTTTCGCATTCTAATAATCCAGGGTCAAAGATTGAAAAATGCAGGACAGTGGAACATCTATACGCATTGAACAAATTGAGGAAATATTGTGGTGTCTATGCTGAGATTCGAACCCTTGTTCTGTCGGTCATGAGATTGACCGATTAGCCCTCTCAGCTACAGTATGTGTCCAACAGCACAGAACAAAATAGATTTATAATGTTTACCTAGTTGGTGCAGATAGAATTCCGGTTGATAAACCGTATTAAGTAAAAACAATAAGCATTTTTTTTTCTTTAGCTCAACAGTGTTAATATCTTCTTTTTTATGGTTGTTTGATTGTTCTGGTTAAATAGGGTGAAATAAAAATGAAATAAATTGCTATTTAACCATTTTTACCTAGAAATTTCTAACAGTTTATGACCCTTAAATATAGAAATCAGTTATTCTACTGCTGATCTAGCTAATAAGCAGAATAATTAAATGGATCTGTTAAAGTACCAATTTTCTTTTATTTCTGCGAACTGCCAATCTGCGAACTACCTAGATAGTTTATACATTACCTACTATCCTCTCGTTAAGGTGAAAATAATATCTTTATTGGAATAACAGCAACGTTTCTGAATGAGTAAATTAACAAGATGTATTCATTTATTTTTCATTACTTAAATAATAAATTAACTACAATTGAACCCATTAAATGAAAGTATGAATTACCAATTACCTCAAAAACTACAATACAAGCAATAAAACGGTTTAAAATATTATTACAATTGAGGAACTTAACATATTGTAATATATTTGTTTTCAATGTCTAAGGAATAAAGTTATTGAGAACAATAAAACAACCAAAAAATTAGTTGACAAAATGAGATAAGCAAACTTTTGAGCTTAGCGATTTAGAAACCGCTAATGCTTGAATTACCTAACAAACAACGAAAAACTCTCGATTCCGCACTTTACTGGATTAGCATGGTTAAACTGCATATTAGATGTGCATTTATAACATTTTCCGAACTTTAGCAGTAACATAAACACTATAATATTTCATTCAATCATATTCAATAAAATAGTGTCATCGTCTCCCTCTTGAAAAGTGCAAAACATCACTTACGAAGTCCTTAAGGGGCTATAAGTATAGAACCAAAAGTGACTTCTAGAAGCGTAGAACTACAAGTGACATCTAGAACTGAACTATATTTAAATTATTTTTATAGAAAACTTTTGAAGCTAAACATGAGCATGCAGTTAATGACATAGTACATATCAATGAAAACATTCACTAATGTTAACATGATAACTTCAATTTTCATTCAAGTGCTCTGATAGTTTAATATATCTTTATGTAGTTTTCTTTAAATGAAATATTTCCTTTTTTAAATAATTTTTACAAAATGGCAGCATATTGCGAAAAAATGACATAAGTGTCAAAACTAGTGATTCAATTAATTGAAAGTAGAAACTACAGCTTCAAAAATATACCTTATCTGAGACAAATATTGGAATGGTTACAATATTCGCATTTTTAAAATTTTAAACATTTCAGAAGAAAACTTATGAAGTCATATAACATGCGACGATGAAAGAGGTCATAACTTATATTTATCGATATTAAAATATATCAATAAATATGACATTAAACCAAGAGCTAATCGCATAATGGTAGACGAAAGTTGCGTTAACCCGAAGCTGACATCACTGAAATGGTAAACGAAAACTCAAAACTCCAAAACTCAAAACTATCTCCAAACCATGGGCTTCCGATTCTACACCTTAATCATAAAAACATTGATCATCGTTTTAATAAACACCGTTTTAAGTTTGTATAAGTTTGTTCTGCATATACATTGTTAAAATTTTAATTTATTCGATTGAAGACTGAAACAGTTATTTTGCCACCCAGTGTAATAATAATCATTTTGAATAAAACACCATTTTAAGTAAGTTCAAGATAATACCTTGTCATACGTAGTTAAAATATAAAGTAATTTGGTTGAAAACAAAAAACCTTTTCTTGCAGAATGTATGTAAAACATTGTTTTAAGGAAAACTATTCTAAGTTCGCAAGTTAAGTGTGTATGATCGTAAGTATGTATGATCAGAAACAGTAAAATTTAGAAAATTTATCAATACTCGAGATATATTTTAAAAATTATTAGCAGTCAAATTTAAAAAGAAAAATTACCAGAACAAGTTTGTAAGCATTCCTCTTCAGTGTCGTATCGGTTACCATTACCTCCGCATCCTCCATAAACGAATCGTTTGCAACTGCCAGATTTGCTTTCGTAATACCAAGAAGGAAAGTAAGCATCACACACGTCAGTTTCAGGTTCCCCACTGCATGACTTTTCAATGGCTAATTTATGAGATATTAATAATATGAATAAAATAAAATTCTTTTCAACAATAAAATTGTATTAGGACATTTTTATTAAAAAAGTCACTAAATATAAATAAATAATTTTCTTCTATTAGAATCTTAACATAATTCGTGCTAGATGCTGTAAGAACTTATTACAACCGTATCAATATAAGGTAGCAATCTTTGTACATTTACACAATACAAGCAATACTAGAAGTACCCATTTGGGTTGCGGTGGGTTCAAACAGAGTTCCGAAAAGTGCAAGACCGGACTTGGACTCTTTAGCGGAAAGGAGCCATCATACTCATTAAATTTTCTTATGCCTTTTTACAACTTCCAAAGTAAACAAATATGTAAAAATCCGCTTTCTTCAATTATTAAGAATAAAAAATCTTCATGAAAGTTTTAAATGTTAAATAAAAATTTTGCAACATTATATTAGTAATTTAGTAATCTCAATAAATTATTTACTTTGACTTCCCCTTCGCAAATTTTGGCCTTATATCATCTAAAATTTTCGCCTTAATCTGTCAGATTAAATATCGAACTTTTACGGTTCCAGGTACGAAGCCCTTCGAGGGTATGGACCTCAAAATACGAACCCGAATAGAAAAGGTCTTCTGTAAAAATAAGGTTCGATAAAAACAACAATGAAAATTTGTATAATAAAATTGTAAAATATTATATAACATTTAATTTCTCAAAATTTCATATAAACAACAATTCACGTCAAAATTGAAGAAAATCCCGTACCAGTGCAAGTTTGTAAGCATTCCTGCTCAGTGGCGTATCTGTTACCGTTACCTCCGCATCCTCCATAAATGAATCGTTTGCAGATGCCAGATTTGGTATCGAAATACCAAGATGGGAAGTGACCTTTGCACACACCAGGTTCAGCTTCACCACTGCATGATTTTTCAACGGCTAAATATTAAGATATTTTTAATGAGAATAAAATATTTCGATCTGATTATTTAAAAAATGCTGCAAAGTTTTAAATAATGTCTTGTGGATTTATTTGATCTACTCATAAATTGCATGAGAAAATTTCACGAGACATAACAGATTTCTAGCTTAACAGATTACTACTTTTTTTGATTAAAAAGGACTTTTTATTTTTATATTACATTTTGATTACATTTTAATATTGTATTTCTTTTCTTTTTTTAAGTAATTTTACTACTCGACAGAATTTTTATTTCGGAAGGTGGCTTATTTTAAAATGGGAATTTGCAATAAATAAAAATTGAACTCTAGGCTTAAATTATTAAAAGAGCTTTAAAACGCATTTTAAATATAAAAAGCTAATAAAAATACCTAACAACCAGTGTTTATAAAAAAATAATTGCTTCAAGTGCTATTAGATCTTTGCAGATATAAATCCATCGAAAATTTTTCGAACACAATTTACAAAACTTTTAACAATTTCATGCAAATTTCTTATGTTCACCTGTTTGCATGAGCTTTTAACTCTTCAATAGTTTCACAAAGGCAATTCACAATATATTCAGCAACTTCAAAAAAATAGGCTCAATTTAATTGTTAAGCAATAACATGTTTTCGGAACAAATTTAAAAGATTTTTAATAGTCCTACCTGAAAATTACTTTAGTTTGATTATCTCATTAAATATACAAAATTAATTAACTTCGTTCGATATTTTGCCACAAACATTTGTTCTACTTAACAACAAAACTCGATTTGTAAACATGTCTATCCAACTCGTATTTAACAATATTGTACTAGTGGTCTTTATAAAACTTTAGTAAAACCAATAATTATGTATAGAAGCGAATTCTGAACAAAGATGAAGAAAATATGTTATTAATATTCGAACGAAAAATAATTATTAAAAATAGTTAGTGCAATCAAAGAAAATTATGTCCAGAGGATCCGTTATAGTAACAAATTTTACACCTAATTCAACGAACCAAATATTGTGAGAACTATAAAGGTATAATATTGTGAAAATATATCAATTAAGATGGCATGGATTTATCTACAAATACAATTAAAGTCCAACAATAAAGGGACATTTTAAAACTGTGAAGAAAAAAGGAGGAAAGATAGACTAAACCCAAGATGACGTGATACAGTTGAGAAAACGTTGCATGAAATTGGGTTTAACCATTAAAGAAATGTGGCGATTGATAATTTCCGATGGACGAGACAGCCTTGTTCTGCAGCAGGCTGTAGAGCTGAAGAAGAAGAAGAAGTACTGGTGTTAAAGTAAAACGAAGTTAAACATTTAGATTTTGTGCAAGTAAACGGCTACATAGACTATATTCCAAGATATAAAACTATTTTTCATACAATCATAGCATTATGACTATTATCTTTATTCTCATATTTATGAACTCATTAAAGCTTATATTTATGAACTCACTAAAACTCATATTTATGAACTCATTAAAACTCATATTTATGAACTCCTTAAGTTAAATATTGGGTTTATATAAAAAGGCGTTTTTTTATTAAAACCTTGATATATGTTTACCTTGAGCTGGGCAGTGTTCTGGCAATACACAGCTACCATCCTTCAAAACGTAACCTTCATCGCATTTGCATCCGATCTTGCATACAAGAATACATATCTTGGGTGGGTTTAGGTAGTTCTCACATGTCAGTGGACATGCTGTGCCACATGTTGTGTAGTGGGAGTTGGCAGGACAATCCCTGACATTGAAGTCTAAAGAATAAAATATCAAAGGTCTTTAATTTTAGAGATAAGTGTTACTGGTTTTATTTTAAAATCAATGTAATAAGAACTTATAATAAAAAGTTTCACATCTTAAAAATGCAGTTATAATTGTGTGGTTTATGTTTAAAAATTAAATTTAAAAAATAATTAAAACTCTTTTAAATTTTGCTACAAATGTTCATCATACAAATCATAGTTCAATGTAATAGAGATGCAACATTTAACAGCTACTTGTTTTTTAAAAAAAGCGACAGTATTGAGATAAGTTTATCAAAATAATTGTATATGAAATATAGCTTTAATTTAAAATGATAAAGTAGACATTTTTTTAAACTCTTCACAATTTTTCTGGCTTTGAAAATTATAGTTCGTAATACCACATATTTAGTAAAAAATACAAAACTGTAAAGTAAATTTGACCGAATAAATGGTATGCTCTATGATATCATAATAAAACTGCCAAATTTTACCTCATTTACCAAATTTTATCCCATAGCATCAAACCATATGTTATTGTTAAGCTTACCAGAAACATTACCAAAGCACATCAGTAAAAATTACCGAGCATTTTGGTGTTCCCATAAACCAAAAACACTATAAATTTTACCATATTCTGGTGGTTTTAACTGTACTTTTTTTCTCAGTGTAATTTCATTATAAACTACGATAAGAAAAAATGAGCATTATTTTAGCAGTCTTCTTAATTTTAGGAATAGTGCCTAACTAAAATACCGTTTCTACGTGCTTTACCAATATTTTTCATTTTAAATTTATTTAAAAGGAAATAAAATTATGGAAAATATGTCTTACAAAATAGTTTTAAAGAGTTTCAATACCCCTCCCAAAAAAATTAAAGCGTTCATCCCCTCTTTTACATGTTATACCCTACCCAGTTAAACCAGAGATAATTTTAATGAGTTTTTCCTTAATTTAATATTTTGTGATCGTTAGGTTTTGAGTTGAAAAAAAAATTAATTTAGCTGAAAGGAATACTCTTTTAAAAGTAAAAAACAAAAATATTAAAGTATAAAATATATTTGTTATAAATAAAAGCAATAAAGTATGAAAATGAAAACAAACTCTGACAAAAAGCATCTGCGCAGAAAACTATTTTTAAAAAACATATTCTTCCGCTTAAACAAAACATTAAAAATTATCCACGCTATATGTTAAAAAAATATTCCCCAAACTATTTATTATCCAGTTATAAAACTTATTAAAAGTGCCCTTTTCCCCTAAAATGGTTTTAACCTCAGAGGAGTATCTCCTCTAACATCTCCTCTAAGGCTATTACCACTTGCCTGTCCTCTATTTTTCCTCCTTTTAGGCACCTCTGACTGGAAGCACGCTGTAAATGTTTCATGTTTTATTTCAACATATTTTCTTCACTCTCTTCAACTAATAATCAGTAATGGAGATAATTTACGAAATACTTAATTTTAACTTCAAGTAGTTTCTCATGCAGAATTTATGTAAGCAATCCCTTACCGCATCATTGCTTTTTCAAAATAATTAATAACGACTTGTAAAATTTTTCTTATTTTTCATAATGAACAATAGCTTATAGATACTCATAAATGATAAAAAATTTTAAAATCCTAGAAGAGACCACCTCTTGGCGACTTTTTGAAATCTTGCCAAGTTGGCGATTATTAATGGGATCAGCGCTCATTTTTGATAAATAAAATACAATTTATTCAAGCAACATTAATAATTTATTTGAATAATTAACGATTTATTTACTCAAATTCCCTGAAATATCTTCCGTAGTTTGGCAAGATTTTAAAAAATAGCCACAAGGTGAGCTATTCTAAGATCTACTCTAAAAATTTAGATGATTATTTATCGACAATAAAATCCTTATTGGTATCATTTCTAATTTTAGTCCCTTAAACAATTATAAGCACATAATTATTAGTCGGAATTTTCTAAAACTATTTTTGACAATTTTTCTTTACTTAATATTACCGATACATACCGCTAAAAATTCAAAAACGGTTAGCTTTATAAAAAGAATAATTAAGTACTATAATAATAAATTTCAAAATTTAAAATTTTATGCTCAGTGATATTTTTTTCGAATAGTTTTCTTAAACAAAACTATTCGAATGAAAGTGTTTAAATTTTGCTATCGTATACCAACATGCCTAACACAAACGTAGACACTATTGTTGTTGCTCGACAAATAGTCATACAAATAATTTTCAGAAATTTCCTATAATTAATAATGTAGGATAATAAATGGTGTAAGAAATGATTGTATTATAAAAAGTAATATGCCAACATGCATGTTTACTATTACACAAATAAACGCAAACAATTTTACATAAAATTGTTCGAAAAGTGTGATTAACAGAATGAATGCGAGATGTTATGAATCAGCACCTTAAATATATATTTTAAGAATGTTTGTAAAATAAAAATCTAATGAAATTGTAAGAGATAGTTATTTAAGTGGATATTTAAGATATTTAAGTGGAAAGATAAATGGATTCAAACTCTGGTGAATCATAATCGAGATCGATCACTGAAATGAAGAAATTAAAATTAATAAAAAAAACAACTCCTTTTAAGCAAACTTATTTTACAAAGATACTTGATGAAGCGCATTTCAATGTGACCAGGTAGATAAAATATATTTTAATTATTTAAATTCCTTCGGTGCTCTAAAAGACCTCAATTATGATTCGTCAAAATTTGGATATCCTTTTTGGTTCTTTTTTCTCCATTTAATACGAGTATTCTAATAACTTCTACATCTAATACGAGTAAGTTTTCTGCATCTAATACGAGTATTTGTTCTAAAACTATATGTTATGGGTATAAAATAACAAGTATTTTTTTAAGGTATGTAACTATACTGCTACACAACTTATAGTGTTTTAAAATTAAATAACAATACCCTTAGAATAGTTTTTAAAATACTTTCGTTATCGTATGGAATTGTTCAAAGCTTATGATCAAAGAAGCGTGCTCAAAACTTCCCGAATATGGTAAATTTTACCATATTTCTAGCTGTACGGGAACACTAAAAAATTGGGTTACCGAAGCGCTTTAGTAATTATTTTCGTAAAATTACCAATGAAATATGGTTTTATAATCTGAGATAAAATTTGCCAATTGTAGTAAAATTTAAGAATTTCAATACGATAATTTAGAGCATTGTATAAAAACCATTTATTCTGTTAAATTTGCTTTTTAATTTCGCCTTTTTTAGTAAATGCGTAGTAATTATAATTAAAATTTTGAAGACCAGAATTTCCGGTAAGTCGTAACCAAATAAACGGAAAAATTACCAAATGAATAGCTTAAATTCTGTATGTATTGGTACATATTTTGGTTCATATAGCGGTTTACCAGAAACTTTGGTTTGCAAAATTGTATTTCTTACCATCAGATATTTAGTAAAAAACGCAAAATTGAAAAGTAAATTTAATCGAATAAATGCCAATATGTCAATGCTCTGAGAAGGTGTTTCCCAAACTTATGACTTTTGCGTACCCTTTCTAAATTTTTCATAACGGTGTGTACCACTAATGAAAAAATTAATGTATTTCTTACCATAAAAAATAGCACAAAGTGAAAAATCTCAACTGGCTGTTGACACCACTAATTATTAACTGTTAACTCTGCAAAAAATAGCCAATAGAAAAATACGTAATCGTAAATTTTCATGTCTAGCTTTGTTTTTAAATACATTTTTTTTGAAATTTTCGTTTGTTGCAAAATATTTCGTATAAGAACGCGTACCCCCGCTAAACTGTTCCCGCACCCCTGGAGGTACGCGTACCACACTTTGAGAAACACTGCTCTAAGGTATCGTGATAAAAGTACCAAATTTTACCACATGTACCAAATTTAATCACATATTATAAAACCATATTTTATTCTTAATTTTACCAAAATCATTACCAATAAGCTGAGATTTTTGGTGTTAACATACAGTTGGAAATGCGATAAATTGTACCTTATTCTGGTAGTTTTGGCCATACTTTTTTCCCCAGTCGGCAGTTATCTACATGCTTATAAATTCTTTTTAAAGTAAAGAAAAATATACTTTCCTTTCTATTCAAGTTCTTTGACTCCTCAAAACAACTGATGCAAAGATGTATAAATTTCAAATTTAAGTTAACATCACTAAACATCTCCTCCTTTTTCGATATTTTTTTAGTTAAATAAGTTTAATTCCTGGGTTATATTCACATAAATCAATCATAAATCGTTGCTCCTGACCTACCCCTTCTGATTCCATGATGTTGTAATACTAATAAGAACTCTTAAGCGTCATAGGTCACATGAAAAGTGGGGGAGTTTGATTGGATAGAATGGATTTTTTCTTCTTCCTTTTTTTAGGTATTTAGAATAGGTCTCTTACAAAATTAAGTTAAAAGCAATCGTTATTTGAAATGTAAAATTCCTTAGCGATTACTTTCTTTTTTAATGAAAATTGTTTACATGTCAATTCAAAATGCATTGCAGTTACGATATTTAGGTGCATAAAATCTTGTTGACTTAAGTAAGTAGTTTTCGGTTCTAAGATCTTTCTTATTTATTTTTAATATGTTTTAAATTTATAAGCTCAATTTTTATTGAAATATTCACTTTAGCGAGTTACTGAAAGTAATTGTTAAATTGAGGTAGTTTAAATTGTATAAGTTCAATTGTTATTAAAATATTCACTTTAACCAGTTACTGTCAGTGATTATTTAATCATGATTTTTTACGTATTTAAAATCACTACTTTTATTAAAATATTCATTTAAGTAATTATTAACTCGTGATTTTTTTTTTTTTTTTAGTTCAATTTTAATTGAAAATATTCATTTTAACAAGTTACGCGTAGAAAATCATTAAATCGTGATATTTTAAATTTATAAGTTAAATTTTTATTAAAATATTCATTTTAAGCAGTTACTGTAAGTAACTATTAGAACATTTTTAAATGCTTAACTTAAGTTCAATTTTTACTAAAATATTCACTTTATCTAGTTACTCAGTGAGACTGCTCCATCATGATATTTTACATATGCAAACTCAAATTTTAATACGAATTTCACATCAATTTGTTACTGTAAGTCAGTGTTTCCCAAAGTGTGGTACGCGTACCCCCAGGGGTACGGGAACAGTTTAGGAGGGGCACGCGTTCTTATGCGAAATATCTTGCAACAAAGGAAAATTTCAAAAAATTTTATTTAAAAACAAAGCTAGCCATGAAAATTTACGATTACGTATTTTATTATTGGATATTTTTTGCAGAGTTAACAGTTAATAACTAGTGGTGTCAACAGCCAGTTGTGATTTTTACCTTTCTGCGATTTTTTATAGCAAAAAATTCATTCATTTTTTTATTAGGGGTACTCAGCGTTACGAAAAATTTAGAAAGGGTACACAAAAGTCATAAGTTTGGGAAACACTGCTGTAAGTAGTCATTAATTCAAGGTTTTGCTAATTTTTTAACGATTTGAAAAGTAGGAGGTTGAATTGTAGTTGATAAAACTCGTTTTTTTATTTAGAAATTCGTATTATTGTTTGTTTGTTTGTTTTTAAGTTAAGGACTGTACCATACATGTAATGCTTTTTAATTTCTTTAATTAATAAAAACCATTCTTTTGAGACGTAAAAAAGTGTAAAAACCGTAGATATTTTATTTTCTTCGAGAAGTTATTTGCAAGACCCGTGTCCTTTTTCAGTCTAACGCTACAGTAATTTATTTATATTGTACAATCAATTGAAATTTTTAAAGTTAAATATTTAATTTTTTCAGAAATTCGTTTTTATATTTTTTTTAAAAAAATAATAATGCATAATTTATAAAAAAATTTGAATCTTAACGATTTTAGTAAGTAAGAAACTGAGTTCTTTCTCCTAAAAATTAAATACTTAAGAAAAATACAAGCATATAAATGTAATATATATAACAAATAATTATATTTATTTGTTACGATTAAGATATTTTGTAAAATAGTAAATTCAGTCAAAATACTTTTAGCGATGAAATATTTTAGTTATTATTTTATTATTTTGGGCAAAATGTCTTTGCTAAATTTTTCAAATCAATGATTAAATGTAATTAAACATTTTTAATTCTTTTTGTACTATATAAATAATATTCTTTCTTATTTATATTTTATTTCTTATAAATCTCAGAACACAATAATTTATAAAAAAAAAGACTTTATTTTAAATTAAACATAAAGAAACTGTTAATTATTATTGGTTATCTTATTCTTATTAATAATATTTAGATTTTAAAAATATTTGAAAGCTTCCTTGAAAATATTCACATAATTCCGTATATTAATTTGTATCCTACATTAAAATTTCTTTATTAAAATATTGTTTGTTACGTCTTTCATTGTTAACAGCTTTTTTACAGTCGTATAACTTAATTTCTAAATTTTCACAAAATTTGTTTTTACGCGGAATTTTTAACTTAAAAAAATTAGAATTAGCTCAAAAGTTGAGATGCAAAACAATAGCTCAAATACTGGCAATTCAGTTTCTGAATTCAGATTATATTACCTTTTAATTAGTTATTAAAACATGTTTAAAGACAAACTTTATGTAATAATATAATTAATCTAATGAAAATAATTACATCAAACAAATATATTTAAAAATGGCAAATAAATTGTCTTCCTCACTCTAGCTTAGTAAACTTATTTTTACTTTCAAATACTACATAATAAAATTTCATACAAAAATGTACCATGTATTCGTTAACGTTAAGAGCTAATAATTATAATAGATACAAAAAACTTATGCTTAACTGATTATTGACTAATGATAAAACAAAATCAAGATGAAATCATGATGATGAAAATAATTCTGAATAAAATAAAATCATAAATCAATGATTGTCTTAATAATTGTCTTGACAAATCTATGATTGTCTTATGAATAAATGATAACATTATTTCATGATCAATAAGGGTACAAAATATTGATTCAAAAGGAAAGAGGGAATTAAAATCTACAAAATTATTTTTATACTAATGCCCTTTAATAAATATAATTATAATTTTAGGTCGGAGAATTGCTATGAAACGAATGTGATAAAAGGGAAATTTTTCAGGTAAGAATATTTCAATTTATAGTACAGTATTTATTCAGCCAATGGCATCACAAATGTCAATAAGATGAGTATAATTTTTTGATTAATTGATTATCCAAAAAAATTGCTATCTAAAATAAAAAACATTCCTTGTTTCCATTACATAGGAGAAATTAACTGAAATACAACAACTCTATAAATAATTATTTTGAATGAAATAATTTGAATGAAACGGAAGTTAAAAAAAAACTTTATAAATTGCTCATTACTTCACTATTGTCATGATTTCGGATGTATTTTAAAATTTAAAGAAATAATTCGATGAGGAAAAATGTTTTTTTTAGATATTTTGCTATATAATATTAATTTTATAACTGTTGCTGTAAGGTTACATTTTTTTCGAAATAGATTACCATAGTTATCATTTAAACTGTTTTAAGTAGTAAAAATTACTTAAATAAATATTTACTGATAGTAAAGCATAGTAAATATTTACTGATATAAAAGATTAAGGTGTATAGCAATTCTATTAGTGCCCAATGTCGAGAAAAATTAGTTTAAAGAGTAGAATAAGATTACATGAAAAAAGCAAACTAACAAACTTAAAAAAGCCTTTTTTAATTGCAATTGCACTTAAAGTGTTTATGAAATAAAAGTGATTCTTACAATCTTTATTACTTTTTGTTTTGAGTTAAAAGCATTATCCATGATCACATACTGTAATAGTAGTTGGTTAAGTCATTTTTTATGATTTCAAATTTTAAAAAAAAATGTTTTTGTTACATTATATATGAAAACACGCGTAGATAATAGAAGCATGGTATACTGAAGCCTAAAATAGATCTGTGGGTCACTAAGTCTATTGAATGAGTCTTTAAGTTATGGCCAATTACATTAAAAACTATATTATTGCTAGTAGCAGACTTTTACATAACATTCTAATGAATTTTATTATTATAATCAAGGTTTTCCCAAAAAGTATTTTCTTAAAATATTGTATGCTAAAAATTCATTACTTCCAAACTGCTGGACTATTTAAAATGTTCATAGGAAATAAGAATATAAGGTAAGACTTTTTTATCTTAATATTTATATGTTTTTTGAAACTCAAATTGCATACGAATATAGAAATTAGAATTTTTCCAGTTATGAAAACAATTATTTTTAAATATCATTGTGTATATTATTGAACTGCATCTTAAAACTACTAAGAAGGCATTGGCCCAATGGAAAAAAATATTGTATCTCGCAGGTAAATTTGTTTTAATCTCTGTATATGAATTTTTGAAACATTATTTAAAATCGATTGGTTTAAATTAAATCCAATATTATAAGCAAATATACTTTTGGGTCAAAAGTTTTGGGAAAGCTTCTATTAAAATCTGTTACACTGAAAGTCTGTGATCTTGTGGTTCATTCACAAAATTATCTTTGTGTATGAATGAAACATTTGCCAAATGCTATAACATCGCTCTTACATTTGGTAATCTGCTTCATTTAAAATATATATATGTTATTCTAAGTCCGAAATGCACATGCGTGTGCACAAAATTACTGCACAATGAAAATGAATGACTGCAAAAATGACATGCACAAAATTACTTTAATGAATGTTCGAGTCATTCGCTAAATGTTTTAACATTGCACTTATTTTTGATCTTCTTCATTTAAGGTACATATATGGTATACTTAGTCCGAAATCTTACGGTTGTTGACATTCACAAAATTATTTTGATGAATATCCGAAATATTTTCTAAATGTTTTAACATTGCACTTATTTTTGATCTTCTTCATTTAAGGTACATATATGCTATACTTAGTCCGAAATCTTACGGTTGTTGACATTCACAAAATTACTTTGATGAATATCCGAAATATTTTCTAAATGTTTTAACATTGCACTTATTTTTGATAATCTGCTTCATTTAAGGTACATATATGGTATACTAAGTGCCGAAGTTCATCGCTTACTGGTAGTAATGTATTGAATAAAAACAATTATATCAAATATTGTTGTTTTTCACTCCATAAAATTATATATTTAGAATAAACAAATATTTAGCATTATAAATATTTAGCATATACTATATCTAAACTCTACCAAAGCCTATATTTTAGCTATATGCATGTTTAATGTCGATATTTGCTGATGTAATGGAAAATTATATTTTACAAATGTTTTAGACATTCTGATCACCAAAGCTGCTAAACGAATATCAACATTCACTAATTTCGTCTTCCATGGTAAATGTCACAGTCACTTACAAACTTTCCTTAAAGAAATACGTTTCCTACTTATAAAAACTTTTTGAAACTATTTTCGATCGTCTGAAAATAATAGAATTTCAGCTTACTAAAATTGAAAAATGTAATTTTAAAAAAATCTGGAAAAAAAAAATTTCTAAGAAAAACTCTTGAAATATGGCTAGAAATCATCAAAAGGTATTGTAAAAAATGATAGTATTCATGTGATTAAAAAAATTTTGAAATGACATTGCAGTTCAAATCTTATTATTTTTTTAAGTCATGTTTTATTAATGAACTTAAACAAGGTTAATCGGAATCTTGTTTATGTATCCGTTACCATCTTACTACAAATTTCTTACCGCAGACTCCATGTTTATCTGAAATTTAATTTGACTTTGTTTTTATTGTTGAAAATGCCTATTAGTTCTAAATTTCTCTTTTAATATAAAACTCAATTTATTATCCCACATTCCCTAATCACATCTTTATCATGCTTTTTATATCGGTTTGCACTTTTCTGAGTTAAGGCATGCCTTGGGAAGTAAGTTTATCATCTCTGATGAAGTCTTTGTGAGGCCTTGTAAGTATTTTCAAATAGCTCTTCTTTCTTTTTTTGAGAACAGTCTATAGCCAAAATGATTGGAATTACTAAAATTTGCGTTCATTATGTCCTTTCTGGAGTTAAAAGTTGTACGTACGTGCATATTTACAAAAGTAAGTCGTAAGTGCAATTTTTAATGTGAAACTAAATACTGAAAATAAACTTCACATTTTATGCCGTTCATAAAATGTAATGTTTATAAATCATTTCTTTAAAAATGATGAAATTAATACATTATATTTCAATGTTCATTTTTAAAACAAAATATTTCGAGAATCAAAATAAATAAATTGATTTATAAGTAAAGAGCACAAAAAGTTATTTTCTTTGCAAAAATAAAATTTGTAAAATTGCTTTCGAAATTCGGTAAGTATCTTTCATTGTTATGAGACACAAAGTCATCAAATGCCGTTCTTAAAAATAAAGGTATAATTAATCTTTACTCTTTATACCAATGTTTTTACAGTAAATTTTAGAATAATGGATATTTCTTATTCTTCCATTTGAAAAAAACTATGAATTCTGAAAACTACTGCTTTTAAAATTATTTCGATATATAGAATGAATCTATAATATATAGAATATTCATCTATAGAATATGAATATACAGAATATCAATATCTAGAATGTCAATATATAGAATATTATTATATAGAATATTATTATATAAAATGAATCTAGACAGAAACATTAAAAATTTGCCGATTTAAAGAAATGCAACATTTAGAATGAAACTCAACGTTGAACTTATCTCAATACAGAATTAAGCTATGCAGATCTACAGAAATCTGTTATATATAAAGAAACACAAAATATAGAATGAACATCCATGTAGAATATATCTCAGTAACAGAATAGATTCATACAGAAATGTAGAAAATGTTTCTTTACGGAGAAATTCAAAATGTTCAATGGAACTTAATATTGAAAGAATTGTACCTTTATGCAGAATCATGTTTTTATGCAAGGATATAAAAAAAAACATAGAATGAATAGCAGTGCAGATTATAGCTGAATATAGAATGAATCAATAGAAAATTATAGAATAGGTTTTTAAATAAAGGAATACAAAATATAGAGGGGATCTTAATGTAGAATCTCAATATGGAATTAATTTGTATGAAAAAATAGAATATGAGTTTATACAAAGAAATCTTCTTTTCTTCAGTGGCACGACCGCCCTAGGTGGGCTCTGGCCTTCTCTTGAAGTTACTTCTAGGCATCTCTCTGTTGTGCAACTGTCCTCCAATTCTTGGTTGTCAGAATATCCACGGCTTTTTCAAGACAGTCAATTCATCTAAAGCGAGGTCTGATTCTTTTTCTAGTTCCTTTAGGCTTGGCTAGAAATAGTTGCCGGCAGTTTATACAAACAAAATATACAAAATATAAAATTGATGCCTTCCTTTTCTTACAATTAATATAAAATGACACAATGTAAAATCTCAATATAGTCTAAATCAATATGGAATCTCCATATAGAATGAATCAATATCGAATCTCTATGTGGATTGTATCAATATGGAATCTCAATGTTGAACCTCAATATAGAATGAATCAATGCAGAATCGATAAATCTCTTTAAAATTAAATAATCAATACTTCCAGAAACATCGGTTTCAAATTTTTGGGCACATCATAAATACGACAGTTGCAAATATAACGCTTAGTGATTTAAATCTATAAACTCTCAATGATGCATATTACATTAAACTCTCATGATCCATGTTATGTTAAACATTTTTATAGATTTTACGAATGAACAATTTAATCTATTGATATGGGAAATAAAAGCAAGATTCCTACCAAATAATTAATCACTGATTTAAGAAGGAAAACTAAAGTGTCTGGAAAATGTCTGTAAATCTACTGACGAAAATTATGGAAGCATCATAAGTCAAAGCCTAATAGCTATCAATCAAATTAGATTCGCATTACCCTTAAAAGGGAGAAAATAATTCTGATAAAAAAACAAACTTTAGAGCAATTAATCAATAAGTTAGTAGCACTGTATACAAGCCACAAACAGAGACAGGAAATTATAAAATGGAAATAATTTTGGAAGAAAAAATAGTTGATTTTTATACTTGAAATTTGCTTTTGTTAACTTAGTTTTTAAAAATGTATTCTTATGAAAGCAAATATTCCATTTACATAAAGATTGTGTAATTAATTGCAATTAAATTTATTCAAATAGCTCATTTTTAGTGAGTCTTTTTAATTGCAGTTAAATCTTCTTAAATTTTAAAATTATTTTTAAATATTTGAAAAAAATAATGATTTTTTATCAAATAAAAATGGTTTTTCTTAATATTAATTATAGTTTTGGAACAATTTTCACTATAAAGAAATTCAAAATAACAAATGAATCTAACTATAGATGTAATATAATGTAATATAAATATACACTTTTGAAATTGTATAACTTCTGAAATAGACATCGTGATATGTTTGATTCATTTAACTCGAAAATTATAACATATGAATAACACTAAACAGATGAATGAGACAAAATAGATGAACAACAGGTGAAGGAGATAAAATTCAAAACTTAATACAATTCTTCTCCATCTCCAGCAATAGTTTTAATGACTGAAATAAAACTTAATACAAGTTTTGAAACGCTGAACTTACTTTTACGATGGACATATGATAAACTGATGGACACCAGTATACTTTAAATTTTATCGGTAAAAGTCACCTTAGAATTTATAATGTGTTAAATTAAATTTGCATATTACTATCAAATATCCAAGTACTGACGAATTTTTTAGTCATAAAATCTTATTTATTTTTTTACACTTAAGCAATTTATATAAGAAAAGGAAAATTTACAAATTCTGAGTTGAAGGAATTATCTTTAAACATGTATTAAACAAAATAAAACATTCCGTGTCTCTTAAGGAAAGAAATTTGCTTTTGTTGTTGTTACTCATCCCTGGTGTAACTTACCCCTGGTGTAAGAAAGCCTGCACTAGGTCCAAAGGATCCCGTCACCTAAGAAAATCAAAAATCTTCTGCTAAACCAGTGGTCGGCAAAGTGCGGCTCCAGAGCCGCATGTGGCTCTTTGGCTCCTTAAGTGCGGCTCTGGCACGAATATCTACGGAAGGCGCAATAATATTTTCATTAAAAAAAAAAAAAACTTGGTAAGAACAAAATTACATCTTATTTTGATAAATTAAAATTCTTCGATAAATCGAAAACATGTATAATTTTTTGTTTAAGTTAAAAGATAGATATGTAATTAAAATGTTATATTGTTGTGAAAATACGTAACGAACATCGAGTTTAATTTTATTAATTTTCGTAAACGTAAACAGATGGGGCCAAAAGTATGACCGGCGTAAGAAAAGGGTCTGTTGCTATTTTGAAAGAAAAATTAATCACGGGATACTTGTTTACCATTGTATCATTCACCAAGAAGCGCTTTGTGCGCAAACATTTCCGGATGAAATTTGTAAAGAATTAGTGATTTTATCATCTCCATTTTAGCTAAAGCTCTTAATCATCGCCAATTCAAAGAATTTTTATTTGAAATGGAGATCTGAAAAGGCTCGCCTGATCACCTGAAAAGGCTCGCATTTGCTGTTCTTTCCCTTTTCGGTTCTACATATCTATGCGAACAATCTTTTTCAAACATGAACATTATCAAGAGTAAACTGAGAAGTCGTCTTATTGATGAGAACTTGGAAAATTAAAATTAAAAACAACAACATACAAACCTGACTTACTCAAACTTTCCAAGGAGATGCAAGCACATGGTTCGCATTAATAAATATTTATTAAGTACGAAATTTACTTTTATTTAGTGCACTACTTATTTAGTGTAATAAAATTTTAATAAACAAGCAGATTTGGCTCCCAATTTTTTTTAAAAAATTGTTATAATGTTCATATTTGGCTCTTTGGCTAATAAGTTTGCCTTAGCACTGTGCTAAACCAACAGCTGCCTCCATGATGCGCCTAAACAATTAAGGAGGTGAGGAGGACTAGCGGGAAGGGAGCAGGAGTAAAGAGAGAAAATCTGTTCCCCATTCTAAAATGTCATGATTTTCAAGTAACCACTTCCGAATCTTGCTAAGTCCGAATGTAGCGATGGCTCAGTGGAAAGACTAGCCTTCAGGCTAGCCGTGGGTGGTTCTCGTCGTCTTCCTCTCAATGTAACGCAAATGCGGGTTAATTCCATCGAAAAATCCTGGGAATGCTGCAAAACGAAGTCCTGGGGCAGCTGCAAAACAGAGACAGGTCCGAACCCTGTGCAGCGTACCAGTAATGAACTGGTGGGAGGTCCCAAGTTGAAAGCAGTTTACTTTTGTGGAAGAAATTTATTTGCTGCTATTAAACTGATACTATCTGCTGAAGGAGTTTTTCTACAAAAATTTGAAATCAGGAGTACAAAGAAATTAAGTTTTCAATGTGTACTTCAAAAACAACATGATTGATTGCTTTTAATAGCCTGAAATTGTAATTCATCTATACTGAATTGAACCGAACTCAAACCCAAGGCAACAAAGTTAATTTCTGCTATGAACTGTGTCTGATAAAATAAAAAGAAGATTTCTAGAGCTTGGAATATGTGCAACATTTTAAGTTTTAATGCTTAAGAAGTATATAAAAATTAAAAGACAGCATTGGTTATTCGTTTTCCTGTTAACAAAGAACAGAGCGCAATAATGTGAAGTTGTTTGGCGATAATTTTTTTAAATGCTTTTTATATTTATGTAATTATATAATGATTGTTAAAAAATTCAAGTCAAGAAATATACATTTTTTGTTATATTAAAAGATTAAAAAATGAAGTTCTGCTATATATTTTGAAGACAAACTGAGGAAGAAAATTTACAGAAATATGTAACTGATTGTATATTATTATTTGAAATAAAATATTTTGCATGCATATCTTTTATTTAATTAAATAAAGGTTTTGTTTAAATTTAACAGTGTGGTGAAGTGTCTTTCGTAACATATTACAGAATATTATTTTAAGCTTACATTGAATAATCAATCGAATAAGCAATCGCTGGGTTATAAGGAAAATAATTAATTGAGCTAAATGAAAAATAACTGAAAGCACTATAACTGGAAATAAATACATGAATGTATTGTTATTAAAAAAGAAGTAATATTTAATTGAATAAATCTATTGTGGCTAAATTAACATCAATTTTCCTCTTGTTAATACAATTTTTTTAACTATATAGTTCAAAAGTATGTACTGACGATTATGAGTAGATAACTTTCTTTGAAGATATTACCATCAGGATCTACTTGCATTGCAGAAAATTTTTTAGAGAAAAATAAAGTTAAAAAAAGTTATAAAATCCTAAAGCAAATAACGATGTTTATCATGAAATTTTTTTAATAAATATTCCTCAATTTTATTTAAATAGTTAACTTTTTCCTTTCTTTCTGTTTCCAAGATCTCACGAAAATCATTAAAAAGTATTTTGTTAATTTTTTTTCTGTTATTTTGAGTGAAATATTTTGAGCACAATTTTGAGTAAGATATTTTGAGTATGATTTTGAATAAATAAGTTAGTATGTGTACAATATGTGCAATTTTGAGTACAAGTTGCGTAAATAAAAAGGTACTTTGTTATTTTTTTCTGTTATTTTGTGTAAAATATTTTAAGTGTTATTTTGAGTAAAATATTTTGCGTGCTTATTTTGAGTACAATATTATGTAAATAACTTTCTTTTCCGATATTATTTACAATTTTGAGATAATAATTTTCTTTTCCGATAAAAAAGTATTTTGTTAAATTTTACTGTTATATTAAGTAAAATATTTTTAATGCTATTTTCAGTACAATTTTGGTTAAATAACTTTATTTTCCGATATTATCATCAGGACAGGGGCGGATCTACATAAGGGCTTTTTGGGCTGCAGCCCAGGGCCCCGTGGAAGCAAAGGGCCCCAGTCCCCACTGAAATCAATAGGTGATATTTTGAATTAAAAAAAATATCTAATATTAAAAAAAAAAATATTATAAGGTTGGCAACCCTGAGATCAATCAACCCATGCATGTGCGCGTCTATCGAACGGAACGGGGAATTACCCGTCGCTTGTTTTTGGTCAGTGTATTTTTTCGCGTCTATTACGGGGGACTTCCGCAGCGCCGCTTAACGCCCGACGTAATTTTTTTTCTCGCACTTCTGTTCTCGTCGTCAATGACAAACTTGTTTAGTTTACTAATAACTGTCTTGACTACCAGAAACCCTCTGATCCCACTGAAAACTATATTGGGGTTCAGCAAGAGGACGATAATACCGAGGCGGAAAGAAATTTAGAGGATTTTGAGTTTGAGAAATATGTTGACGTGGGCTTGTGGCCAAAATCATATATGGCAGTACTTTTACTTTCGTTACTTGTACCGCCGGTACAAGTAAAAAGTACGTACTTTTACTTGTACTTCGTTACTTTTTAAATTTAGTACTTTTA
>NC_092206.1:25864903-25891383 GCF_043381705.1 Parasteatoda tepidariorum | reverse complement strand
TCTAAGCTAGAGTCTTACACCTCTTGCAGTCAAATTTTTATGCTAATTTATGAAAAGAAATTTGTTGACGTTTTCCCAAATTGCTACACTATCTTAAGGATTTTTTTAACTTTGCCAATCACTAGCTGTGAAGCTGAACGCTCTTTCTCCAGGATGTCATATATAGAAAACAAATATAGGACAACAATGTCGAACCATCGACTAAATCATTTATCAGTTCTTTCCATAAATTGTGATTTAACGAAGGACTTACAATGTGATGAGCAAATAAAGAAATTTGCAGCACAAAAATGCAGAAAGGTTGCTTTATAATGTATATAACATAACTACACATAACCTGTCAATTTCTTTTGCAATAATGTTGTACAGTTGCTGTTTGTATAGACAAATAAAAATAAATAAAATTATTTTATTGTCCTATTTTTTTCTATATACTTATCTACATCACTATAGAAAACAGTTTTTTGACAAAATGGCTATTAGGGCCCCAAAGTAGTTTCAGCCCAGGGCCCCACAAATTCACGATCCGCCCATGCATCAGGATCTGCTTGCACTGCGGAACATTGTTTAGAGAAAAATAAAATGAAAAAAGTAATAAAATCTTAAAACCAATAACGATGTTTATCGTGAAATTTTTTATTAAAAATGCTCAAATTTTATTTAAATAGTTAGCTTTTTCCTTCTATTTCTAGGCTTTCACAAAAATGATTAATAAAGCCTCTTGTTATTTTTTTTCTCCTAAACCTTTTGATAACAATTCAACATTATCTTAGAATATTTTACTTTGCGCTGTTTTTTTTGCCAATTTTTTTTTTACATATCAGAATTTAGTATGTAAAACTTGGATTTTCTAGTGGACGAATGCTTTAATATGTAATTTTTTTTTTAGTATTATAACATTTCAGGAGGATAATAAAGCATTTCTAATAATTCTTAAATTAAATTACAAATATGCCTAAAAACTACTTTTAGTTTGGCATTTTAATAAAGAAAATAAGTAAAGAAAATAAATAAATCTTGAACTTTAGATATAGTGAAAAATTAAAAAAAATAATAAAAACATTTCAAATAAAAAGAAAAATTTTGTATCGAATACAAAAGTCGAACTATTCATCTCCCTTCTGATTAAAAATGGATCTTTATGTAAATTTAATTTCTCCTACTTTAATACATTTTTAAATATTTAAAGTATTTATAAATATATATTTATTATTCCTATTAAATTTTAACGCTTTTTTGTAAATCATTCATTTACATCCCTAAATAACATTAGTTGTCAGTTTTAATAAATAACTATGTAAACATAGGAATTTTATAGTTCTTTTTAAATTTTAATGCTATTTTGCAAATTATTCTTTTATGTACATAAATGAAATATTTATATATAAATAAATACTCGCATTAATGAAATTGTAAAGTTTAGTAATTTTAGTTCAAAATTCCATTTGTCAAATGGCTACTTTTTTATGCCAATGTTAATTCCATCGAAGAATTCAAATTTTTGGCACATGTATTTAAAGAACATTGCGACGAAAAGAAAAATTGGGCTAAACTAAAAATTTTTAGATAATTTATGAACATTAAATAATTTATGGTGACTTAATAACTAAATTTATGCTATAAAAAAGCAATGATTATCACTTAAGCTTATTGCATATAATTTTAAGTATTAATTGGCACAACTTATTAATTAGCACAGCTTCAAATGAATGCATTTGCAATTGTGCTAATTAATGCTGCTTCCTCCTTCAACTGCATTCAATCTATAATGAAGTTAGAAAACGTTTTTTAAAGTCAATGCAAATTAATACAAAAAAAATTTAATAGCACTAAAGGGTGTATGCTGTTAATAAAGGATGTGAAGAAACTATTGTTTCCAAATTTTTCCTTTTATTTATTTTTAATCAATTAAAATGAAATTGCTAAAATTTCAAAAGCTATATTAATTAAGAGAATTCAATTTTTGCTTCACCAAAAGCAAATATTAAGTCATGCATTTACAATGAACAAATTACGACATTTTTACTGTTTTTATAAATTTCTAACAGACAAACATAAATATTAGTTAACTCTGATCTTTTCTCGGGATTGGCAAAACATTCAAAATTCTGCAACGTAAGTACACGTAATATTTTTTTTTACTTATTTAAATTATTAAAACACTAAAACTAGCCAATTCCTGAAATTTTAAAGTCAAGATGATTCGGTCACACATCTTAGATTAAGTCATACCTCAAAGTTGGAACGCAAATTTATTTTACGCCCTTTCTCTTTCTCAAACCTCTACAGTTTCAGAAATAAAACTCTCATTTTTAATATTATTCCATTATTTTCGTGATTCTTCATTTTTTAACGTGTTTATTATGAACGATTTTATGTGACAGCACTTTGTTAATAGCCATAACAAATGAACAACTAACTGGGTTTTAAAATTATTCAACTGCACTTGAAAATAAAATTAAAACTAAAAAATGCGTGATACGATAATAAGATTTAATGCGAAGAAGTAATCGTTGCGCAACTTGTATCATTGTAATAGTTCATATTGAAAATGATTTTCACCACTTTTGAATAAAGTTTTTTGTATTTTTAAAATTTTCAATATAAATGTTAAGATATTTATCTGGCAACATCTAATCACTCTCTCTATTTTCAATCTGATCTCCAGCGGGGGCTTATAAAATAAAGATCTCGAGTGCAAGGAAGATTCTCACAACAATACAACAATGGATTAATGGCCATTAGTTAAAATGAAAAGAAGGGAAAAAAATCTCGGTAGAAAGCACTTAGAATCGTAATTACTTTCAAACAATCAAGAACTCTTGTTAAGTTCTTACTTTTTTAGCCCATCCAATTTCTATTTTGTAGTTGAATTTTTGTGGTGCGTAGTACGGCTTGCGTGGTTAATTTTACTTCAAGTTTAATACTTACTAAGTCACCAACGAATTGCCAGAGGAAAAAAAAAATTACTCCATTCTTCTCCCAGTTTTTTTTTACCCCCCGAAATTTCAAGTTCTATACTTTATTTACTAAATGACTGGTAATAAGAACTATAATTCTGAAAAAAAAGAGTTTCGATTAAACCGTTACCACATGAACGGAAATCGTTACCAAATAAATTATTTAAATACCGTATTATTACCAGTAATTTACTGTTATTATTTATCCTATAGAGTTAATATATCTAAATCTGATATTTTGCATCTCTGTTTATGCATTTACAGTTATGCATAAAAACTATTTATTCAATTAAATTTACCTTTCAGTTTTGTAATTTCCACTAATTGGGTGGTAATAAAGCCTATCATTTTGAAAACCGAAATTTCCGGTGAACATGAATGAAAAAATTACCATATGAATAAAAACGTTACCAAATGAATTGTTTAAATATCGTATATTTTGATTTTTATTATTAGAACTATGGGATTTCACCAGAAGTGTCATTACCATGCAGTACAGTAGTTTTACCAGAATTTTTTGAAATTTGGTTCCTATATGTTTTGAAAAATATTGAATTGAAATATTGAAGTTATGGTTATATAAACAAGTCCTCACATAATTTTTTCATTAATTTTCTTAGAAATTTTATCCATTCTGTGTGGATTTTTGGTACGTATAAAATAATAAAACAATTCAAAATCGCCAAAAATAAATTTTAATAATTCCAAATTACTCGTATTTTTTAATAAATAATTAGTTACAATTATGAAAAAATTACCCTCATCTTGTGATGATTGTGGTCCATGATATCTTATCTCTAACGGTATGCTGGGGCTTTGCCCAACGGGCTGCTGTGAAAATGGAGTTTTGTCTATGAAATAAATCAAAGAGATTACGAATTGCCACAACATGATTAGTAATGAATCAAACAAGAAAATTCCACGAAAAAATCTAAATCTAATTTTAAATAAAAGCTTATCTTTCATTTTTGCTTAGGCAGAAAGAAATTTAATATTAGTTTTAAAAATGAGTTTGCCTAATCCGTCTAGATCTTATCTCAGTGATTATGGTGAAAAACATAGGGTTACGAATTTATTAATGTTTATTTAGTCTCAGTGACTCAATTTACGCTTGTTTTAGCACTACAAAATTAAAATTGGGTAACTAAATGTAATTTTTTTAATGTTTAGTTAAAATGTTTGTAATATAATAACATTTAATAAAAAATTTAATAATTATGATCCAATAAATTTTGCTTGATTAATTAAACCGTACAAGGCAATTGAGCAATATAAACTACATCTTTATCAATATCAATTTACCTCTTTATTAGTTTCCTATTATTTACAATGACGGAAATTACACAGAGAAAAAATGGTTCAGCGTCAAACCATAGTACTCGATACCTAAAATGCAAAAAATATATTCGTCAAATTTTTCTATAAAATATATTTGCAAATAATATAAATAATGACGTATTTGTTACAGCTGTAACCAAGTTTCATACAATCAACGAATATTAATTTTCTGTTTTGTTTTTGTTTTTTTTAGATTAAAATTATCATTGGACTTGATAAAAAAAATATATAAATTAGTGTTTTGAATTAATTTTTAACTTAAACATTCTCAGAAAAAAAAGAGTACAAGATCAAACCATAATCATCGTACCTAAAATACATAAAATATGCTAAATTTTCGATAAGATATACTTGCAAGAAAACAAATCGTAAAATATATGTAACAATTGAAACATATAAAACAATATCAATCTATTAAGATCAAACATATCGTGTGACTTTATTTTATTACGTGCAGTTTAGCTTTTAAGTTATACGTTCTCTGAAGAAATGGTTTAATGTAATACCATAATAATAAGGTGTGAGTTAAGGCACAATACGCTGTTAGTAATAAGGTGTGAGTTAAGGCACAATAATAAGGTGTTAAATTGAACAGTGTTTCGGTTCAAGTGGAACCATATTATTCTATTATCGCATTTAAGAAGTATTATAATATGGTTCAACTTAGCATCATATTAAGCAAATTTAGACCATAAAATGGTTCACCGTGACCCAAATGTTTTAACAGTGCATAGACTCCATACATTAGTGCCCTTTACAGTATTTTCCATACATTACTTTTTCACATTTTTGCCAGGCACACAATTCATAACTTTTAAGAAACTATTAATAAAATATATAAAGATAAGTAAACTCGTATATTAAAAGCATGTTTTTTAAAGTATATTTTTTTAAATATTTCATCATTTCAATTGCTCGCGGCATTACAATCACAAAAAAAACCTTTTACAGACTAATGAACTTTCCTCATATATAAATAAATACACATAATATGCTTAGCCGAAGTTTTAATTTTTTTTATGATAATTTTTAGACACGTAATTTATGAGTGCATTACTGCCAGAAATATTGATTGAAAATAAACAGACATAATGCCTCTTTTAGCAATATAAAACAATAAATACCTAAAAGAGATCATAAATACGCTATTCAAATTATTTATGCGCTATATGTTTTTGCTTCTACGAAGATATTTTTACGAATTCCTGGAAAGTATTAAATTTATTGTGAAATAATGGCAACATCTGGTGTTGACGCATCGAATGTTATTTCCTTGAAATTGAATTCAAATGTCTTGCGTAATGATAAGTTACTATTAGTTCTTCAAATTGTGTTCCATTTTTTGAAGTACTAAAAAAAATTTTAAAAAGATATATATGAGCACATGAATAGTGTCTTTTTCTTCCTTTTTTTATTATTTTTATATTTAACAGTAAATATAGCATAACAAATGAAATTTTTAAAAATATAATAAAGCAAAATGATAATATTTAGTTAAATGCAAACGTTTGCCTACAGAAGAGTTTCAAAAAGTTTTAATTTGTTATCTGATTATTTTGTTATTCAAACTTTGAAAAAAAATGAAAAAAAAGGTTTCAAGCACATGTCGTTTAAAAACCTTGCTTTAGTTCCAGCTATTGAAATTGTATAAATATGAAACATATGTGGCATAACACTGACTTAAAACGCACGGCATTATGGAGACCATCTAGAAGTCTTTCCAATAAACTATATTACAAACTTATTGTATTTGGAAACATTGAGACTTATTTTTAAAGTATAAAATTTTAACAATTATTTTACTTAAATAAATTTTTTGCTTTATGATTAGTTAATAATATTAGCTGATTTTGATTATAATTTCCAATCCATTATATTATTCGTATAAATATGAAACATATGTGGCATAACATTGACTTAAAACACACGGCATTAAGGAGACCATCTGGAAATCTTTCCAATAAACTATATTATAAACTTCTTGTATTTGGAAACGTTGAGACTTATTTTTAAAGTATAAAATTTTAACAATTATTTTACGTTAATAAATTTTTTGTTTTATGATTAGTTAATAATATTAACTGATTTTGATTATAATTTCCAATCCATTATATTATTTGTATAAATATAAAACATATGTGGCATCACATTGACTTAAAACACACGGCATTAAGGAGACCATCTAGAAGTCTTTCCAATAAACTATATTATAAACTTATTGTATTTGGAAACATTGAGACTTATTTCTGAAATATAAAATTTTAACAATTATTTTACGTAAATAATTTTTTTGATTTATGATTAGTTAATAACTTTAACTGACTTTGATTATAATTTCAGTAATAGAAATTTCATTTCCCTGACTCACTTAATCTTTTAAAACAATTTCTTACATAGATAAATTTAAAGTTTAATACAAAACAACATCGATAGTTGAAATACAATTTTAAAAAATTTGTATTAATTGTTATTATAATTTTATATAACTATACTATTAATTTGAACACAACTACAATGCACATTAAGCTGAAGCTAGATAACATTTCAGTAAGTTGTACACATAAATTATGGTTTGAAACTGTATGCGAAAATATTAATTGTAATGCAAATAAATTAATAACACTAAAACAAAACTCTTTTAAGCATAATGATTAATTAAAATAACAATTAACTAAAATTGCAATTAATTTTAATAACAATTAACTATAATTTATTATAATAACAATTATTTATAAAAACAATACATTATAATAACAATACATTATAAAAACAATACATTATAATAACAATTAATTAAAATATATGTTTTTAATTAATTGTTAAAAAGCATTTTTTTTTCTAACATTTATTTGATTTGAGCAGTTGCTTTTTTTACTGGTAAATCGAATGGGGGGAAAATATGTCCTTTTAAAATATAAAACTAATTGAGAAATTTATGTATATAGAGTTTTAGTTTTAAAAAAAATAATATTAATTTTACTTTATATATTTTCGAAATTCTTTAAATATTATGTACTTGTGTCGAGTAATTTTTTTTCTTTAAACATCGTCTTTAAAATATTATTAAAAAGTACTTTCTTTGTTTTTAAAAATGCATTGAACAACTTTTAAAGCAACTTAAGGAAAAATTTAAATATATATCGCACTTATGACATTTTTTGTGTATTTCTGATAAACTACGTGCTACTCATTTATAAGTTTAATCGTCAAAATTATAGTTAGTTAAATCTGAGGAAAATTGGCCTAAGGAAAAGTTCCTAACTTAAAAATGTATTAATAAATCCATCATTTCTATTAATGATTCAGAAAATTCATAATCCATCAACTTTTGATGACTCCAATTCATCATAACTTATGCCAATTCATTTATTATTTCTAGTGATTTTCAATTAATTAATAAATAGAAAAGATAGAACATATAAATTTCACTAAAATTGTCGAACATTTAATATCACAATATTTATAAAAATTTGTTCTAAATCGATAGTTATTACATTGATACCATTTCTATGATTATCGTCAGTAATTTTTTCTTGAACTAAAAATTGTGCTTGTGCATGATAGTGTTAATAAAAAGTAACAGCTAACTTTAAATATTCTTTAATTTATTTTTAAATAGCAACCACATTTTATGTCTCAAACAAAATTCTTAGACCTCACTACAACTCAATCTTTTAATAAAATGATTCTAACAATAACTTATTAAAAATATTAAAAACTTAAGAAATATTCAGAGTTTACAAACATCATAAATTTATAAATGTTACCAGCTTACAAACTCCGTATGCTTATCAATATAAAGACACTACAAATTCCATGAGTTTAGATATGTTCAATGTTTACAAACACCATTAGTTCGTAAACATAAAATTCTATTATTAACTTATGATTTCTTAATAAACTCTGTATGTTAAATTTTTTGAAAATATGAATTTACGTAAACTATGAGTTAAAAATATTTAGCTTTTTCAAATGCAAAATTCTTAGAAAAATTATCAGTTTACAAATGGTAAAAGCTTAGAAAAATTAGACTTTACAAATACAAGAAAAAAATATTGGAAAAATTAGCAGTTTACAATTAACATAAATTTATTATTATTAAAAGTTATAGTAAGGCATACAGTCATAAATATTAAGTCATACCGTTATAAATACACATGCAAAGCCAACAAATGTCTAAAGTTTTTAAATAATATGAATTTATGAATACTTTAACGTAAGTTTAAATTCAATTCAGACAAATTCAAAATTTATAAATGCAAAAAAATTATTTTAAAAAAAATTAAGAATTTGCATATACCTAAAGTTTGCAAATTAACTAAATTTAAAATGAATTAATTTTAAAAGTTTGCAAATGCCATAATTGTTTAAATATTGACAGTGTACAAATACAAGCATAAAAATATTAATACTTTATGTTTTTAAAACTTGGATGTTTACGAATGTCACAAATTTCAAAAGATTAAGCACTTTCGAATGTTATAAATTTAAAAACGGAGTTCACATATTAAATTAGTTTATAAATATTAAAAGTTTACTAATACCATAAACTTTTAGATATTAACATTTTACAAGCAGTATGAAGTAAATTAATAAATTATAATACCATAATTTAAAAAATATTTAAACTTTACTTGGTTACAAGTTCTAAAGTTGCAAAAAAGGAACTTGTAAACAAGCAAAACAAAAAAAGCATACACAGGCAAAATATACTCATGCAAGAAACACATGCGAAACATACTTCACATGCAAAAAATATATAAATAATAGCAGCTTACAAATAACATTAGTTATTTAATATTATCTGTTTACAGAAATAAGTTTTAAAAAAAATATGAAACCTTAAGTTTTTAACTAAAAAAGGCTTAAAAAACAAAGGTTTTCAAAAAAATTATAAATAATGAGAAATATTTAGACTTTACAAATACCACAAGTTTTGAACTATTGAAAATTTACAAATTAAAAAGTTTTTAGAAATATTCAGTTAAACAAAACATATTTTTGGCAAAACAAATTCCTAATAGGAGTTTATTCTTAAATTATTTTTTAAAATAATAAATCAAAATTTTGATTATCATGCAGTTAAAAACATTTAGACTTTACAAGTACAACAAGTCTTGAAATATTCAAAGCTTACAATAAAAAAATGTCTAGAAATATTAACAGTTTACAAACACAATTAGTCTTGAAATATGAAGAATCTTGAAATTGAAAAGTTAGTTACTAAATAACGTAAATTTAGAAACATTAAAAATTTATGAATACCATAAATTTATACCTCATAATTATGAGTTGAAATATTCAATTTAACAATGCATATTTTGAAATTAAAAAAATATATAATATGAGTATATTGCTAAATAATTTTTAAAATAATAAATCTAAATTTTGATCTTTAAATGATTGGTGAAGGCCATAATAGTTGTCTCCTAAATTAGAGTGTGATTCTGGGTATAAAAGTTCAACATCACTGACATATACCATTGAGCATTAAAACTATTAATTCATGAATCATTCTTCTGCCAAAACAATCCCACAAAAGTAACAATGCGCAGGATTCTGAGCATCATCCATCTGCAATCAGCAAAATAACAATTCCTGTGAAACGAAGGAAAGAATTCATGTAAAAAAAAAACCAGTGTATAACACTTAATTTTTTAAAACTTGTAAAATATAGTTATGATATTTTTATTTTAGTTACAGTTTTATTTCTTATTTCTAACTGAAAGCGAATTTTTCATTTAATTTTATAGACATGTTTGACTTATTTGTGTGGAATCAGAAATTTCTCCCGACAAACTAAAAAAAATTAAATGGTAAGAGTTTTTTATTATTCTCAATGAATGGTTAAATTTTAGACTACACTGTGAAAAATTCCGGATCAAATTAGGGTAAAAAGTACCGATCTTCAGGATATCGGTACTTTTTACTGTAAAATCCGTTTTTACCGGAACATGATAGGGAACAAAAACTCAGATATACCGTAATTTTTAAAGTAATAATTACCGTAAAATCACTGAATCACACTCATATTAAATGAAAATTACTGAAAAAATTACGGTATAATATTTGCGGTAAAAATGGACACATAGCACTATCCATTTTTTCCTGCTGTAAATTCAAACAGGAATGCGATTTATCCCTAAATTAATGACACTGTAATTCAATCTTTAAAAGCAGCACATAGCACTATCCAATTTTTTTTTCTTTTGTTTATTCAGGAATAGGATTTATCCCTAAATTAATAACACTGTAATTCAATCTTTAAAGGCCGCACATAGCACTATCCATTTCTTCCTGTTGTCTATTCAAATAGGAATGTAATTCATCACTAAATTAATAACACTGTAATTCAATCTTTAAAAGCAGCACATTGCACTATCCATTGCTTCCTATTGTATATTCAAACAGGAATGCGATTTATCACTAAATTAATAACACTGTAATTCAATCTTTAAAAGCAGCACATAGCATTATCCATTTTTTCCTGTTGTATATTCAAACAGGAATGTAATTCATCACTAAATTAATAACACTGTAATTCAATCTATAAAAGCAGCACATTACACTATCCATTTTTTCCTATTGTAATTTCAAACAGGAATGTGATTTATCACTTAATTAATAACACTGTAATTCAATCCTTAAAAGCGGCACGTGGCATTATCCATTTTTTCCTGTTGTACATTCAAACAGGAATGTAATTCATCACCAAATTAATAACACTGTAATTCAATCATTAAAAGCAGTACATAGCAGTATCCATTTTTTCCTGCTGTATATTCAAACAGGAATGTAATTCATTTGACTACTCATTCACGTCTATATAACATCTTGAAGTAACAGTCATAACTTTAAATCCGAGAAATCACTAAAAGTTATTAAATCTAACACATTTTCAAAAGTTAGATACGCTTGTTCGTGGATGCAAATAGCTCCAACAAAACTCATCAGGAAAAGTTATGTTTTTTAAATCTTTCCTTTGCCTTCCAACTAGCAATTTAACTAGTTCAGTTAATCTTTAAAAGCAACGTAGATATATTATGTGCAATAAGAGAACCACAAGGATCAATCTTTACGGTTGAATAAAGAGCTTTTCCATTCTGAATCCACTCCAAATTCTAACAAAATTAAATACTGATAGGATTAGCTATATCCGCACGCATTAAGATATTTCTGTACTTAAAAGATTAAAACTTCCTATTCCTTTCAATCATCAGTATATTTTTTTTTCTAATAAATATTAAAGTATATTTCAGTTTTAAAAGAATATTATTTTAGAACTAATCCGAATTCAGCTGATCTTTTAGGATGTATTACTTGATACAATATGCTTATTACACAATATTTATGACTATTTCATACTTTAAATTATATAATCTCAAAGGAATCCTAGGAACCCAAAATTGGATAGAACCCACATGCTTTCAAAAAGTAATTGAGCATTAATCCTCACTTTCACTCAAATAATCATTTTTCTACAAAAGAAAAACTTTAAAAATTCTTCTTTGCTAGAACAAATACAGATTTAGAGAAAATAAATGACCGGATTTTAAATATTTATACTTTCAAAACTATTATACGTATGACAATAAGCGATACCCGATATTAAAGAAAAGTATACCAAGTATTTTGTTGTTTGTTTTTATTTTCAGTTACAAATGTTCGGTTTATGATTATTTTGTTACAAGACAAATGTTTAATCTGAAATCAAGTTTGCTTCACGTATTTTATAGTTTCATAATAGTACTTAACTCTGTTGAAATGCGTTTTTGAAATTTAAATTTTTTCAGTGTTGCTTATTTAATAGGGGTCTGGTTCATTTCATCGACAATCACTTCATCGACAGGCCATTTCANTGAAATGAATGCGACCCATTTAATAGTGCTTTTGAGTTAACACTATACAACGAAATAAATCACATGGTGTAAAGTCCGAGGATCTTGGTGGTCATGTGATGTGGGGTAAATACCATTACCCACACACCTAAGACACTGTTTATAGTCACCGATGCCATGAAGTTAGTTTTTTTGAATTTTCGACATCGATGATTAATAAATACGGCCTTTGACGTAACAGCATAAAGGAAATCACATGGCGTAAGGACCGGGGATCTTGATAGTCATGTGATTTGAAGTACCTCACACACACCCAAGACACTGTTTATGATCACCGATTCCTTGAAATTGATACCTTGTTTTCGACATCGGTGGTTCATTAACTGTGCCTTTGACGTAACCCTTTAAGAAAATCACATGGTGTTAAGTGCAGGGATTTTGGTGGCCATGGGGTTGGAAATAAATTACCATTGCTCACCTGTCCAAGACACTACTTATAGCCACTGATGTCGAAAACACACAGAATAAATTTATATACATTTATGCAGCATTAGGGGTCATTAACAGTGAATTGTGAGGAACATAACTTTTCATCCTGTAATAAAAAAGTCGAAGATCGAACATTTGTATTTCTTTTTTTTTAAAAAAGGTATATTTTTCTTTAGTTTTGTGAATAGCTCATTGTATTATGTGCAATGGTTTTAAAAGTACAATGAAATCTATCAAATTGACCACTCTTGTAACTTGGCCCCTTATTCAAGTTAACCTCTATTATAGAGAACAGAATTTGTTCCATACAATAAAAGTAAGCAACACTTTTGTGATTTAATCATCCGTTAGCAATCCAGCAATGTGAACTTTATTAAGGTTCAACATGATCCAAAATTTCTAGCATTGTATGAATGTTCTCTATGAATCCAAATCACATCAAAATGAACTCAGTTTCTTATATTTAAGCTTCATATTTTCTGGGAACTATTTTAGATCATTGTTATTCTCGTTATAAATCTTAATGCATTTATTTTAATCTTTTATTAGATAAATCTATAAAAGAAGAAAGGAGCAATGAAAGGATACTGCATAAAATAAACCTTGCTCGAAACAAGAAAGCCTGAACTTTGACAAAATTGAGATCACAATGAATAATTTCCAGTTTCAACAAAGGAAGAAAAATTTAAGAAGACAATATATGCCACTCAATCCATATTACATGAGTTTACAAAACATTGAGGATTTGCCTTCGAGCGATAGACAGCAATCAGAAAATGATTACGAAAACACATTCTTCTACCAGACACACGGAATAGAAATAAAAGAAGAAGTACTTGAAACGTCCCCGATCAGCACAGATGCGGATGAATCAGTACCAGAACCTAGTAGCTCTACAGGAGTTCAAAATAATATTCAGCAATCATCTACCTCTTTTATGGATACAACCTCGAACATCAATCAATCATCTCCATCTCTTTTGGGTACAACCTTAGACATCAATCAATCACCTGCTTTTTTTGTGGGTACAAATTCAGAAATCAATCAAGTCAGCTCCGAAGATTCCACTCCTTTTCAAACTATTGATATCAATCCACCGATATTAACGCGAGAAGATGTCGAAATGGATAACATGGAGACACATGAAGCTAATCAGCTTCAAACGACGACTTTATTAACAGACTCGGGATTAAACAAGAATAGTAACTATTGGCAACGAATTTCACATGAAAATCCATCAATGTCAGATTTAAGTTTATCCAAAAGAAGCGATGATAAGCCACGTGAACGACGAATCTGTAGTAGTCTAGAGAATCAATCAAATGCTTCTAACAAAAATAATATTTCTTCGTCCATCGGAAACTCAGATCGTGGTCGATTAAATGGTTCAGTGACTGGGCCAAAAAGTATCAGCTTGAAGAGGAAGTTCAATCGGGCTCAAAATCAAAGCTGGACCATTGACAAAGCACAGAATTATCAAACTGAAGAGAATGCAGCAAAAAATAAATTTCGAACAAGGTCAGAAAACCGTGAAGAGAACGATAAAAATATTTCTCTTCAGGGCAGAGAACTAGAAAATCAGGATGATCTTCGAAATCATAACCTATTCAATACCACGTCTCCTGCATCAGCCTCGGCTATAGAGCCTGAAATAGACTCAAACTCATTTAATCAAACAATAAGTCAGGTTGATTCAAATAATAAGAACCATAGAGAAGTTATCAGAAACAAGAGGACAGAAACTGAACAAGATTTTTTCTCCCAAACACAAAACGAAATTCGTCAGAGCAATAATAGTAATCTCAACACAGAAACAAATGAGAATAACCTTTATGTAATTCCAGAAAGAAACAATTCCATAAATGTTTCAAATGATATGAGTCTCATGCCGATGAATCAAAAAAATTACAAAACTGTCACAAAAGAAAATAAGAAACAAGTGTCTCAGAAAGGTAATGATCAAACTCATTCCGAGATGGAGAATTATTTTAAGAATAACACATCTGATAGCAGAAACAAAAATCTATTTTCGAACGATTTTTACATAAATGAAGCAACAGGTATTAATAACAATGCTATGACTTCAATACCCTCTGGTAATGATCCGGAAGGTAGCAGAAATTCCCAACATAACACTGAAAGCAAAAACGAACATAATTTAATTAATAAAATAACTCCTTTTTGTTTAAATACCTCAACTCCACCAGGAATCGAAAATATTAGTCAGCCGAGTCAAGATGAAGTTTTAGAATCCGATAAAAATGAATCTAAAACAAACGCTGAAATAGAAATGATATCAGATGACTCTGTTTCCGCCATCTTTGCTTCAGACTCTCCAAATGTTCCAATGCAATACATAGATCCCAATCAACAGTTACTTGGAGAAAACGGTAAAGAGATAAACTTTTGCTTGGAAAATAATAATATGTATTCAAATAACATTGCTTACACAGAAGAAAATTCAGAAGTTTTCCATGAGAATACAAACGTCCCTATAACCTCTAATAACATGAATTACAATGATCCTTCCTTTGTCAATTCACACATGACGAATGTTTCGAATATGTTTCTAAATATTGCATCAGATTGTGAGTCATATAATCCATATAATTTAAAAAGCGATCCACAAAAACATTTTTTTATTCCAAATGCCTGTGCTCATAATGACAATAATTCTCAAGTTTTCTACGAAGCAGACGGCGTAATAGTTCCTTATAGCTCAGAAAAAGAAACTTCGAGTTTACTTATGAATCGCACAAGTACCGGCATTTATAACAACAACACTGGCTTGCCCTCTATTGTATCGAACCATCCGAATGAACACTCTAATAATAATACGTTTCAGAATTTTTCGAATTATCGAAACTTTGCGGAGCTCCCCGAAAATTCAGAAACACCTCTGCAAGTCAATTCAAATGATGATGATTTCGATGATATCAAAATTCTCTATCAAAGCAGTGTAAAAACAAGTGTAATTCAAACTAGTGACTCTGAAATTGGGAATTATACTCAAATGAAATCTGGGTCTGTTTTAACGATGGTAGAACCCATCCAAAACTCAGATGATTCTTATTCAGCTCCTAACACTGATAATCAAGCTGCTTACAATAACTCACATAATTTCGATCAAACAAATTACAATAGTACAAGTGAACCATCCGTTGACACTGTGAAAGATTTGGCTGATGCAAGTGGAGTTACAGACGACGACATAATATTTATTGGAAGAATTATAAGGACTTTGGCTACCTCTACAGACCCTACAGTATTTGATACCAGGACAAAGTTTGAGTTCGCCTGCATTGATTTACAAGATGTTAAAACTTACCTTCGAGTTACAAATACAAAAAATTCAAAAAGTTATCTTTGTCATCCACTAAGCCAAGCAAAATCTGTTGAAAATATTCAAGCCTTTAACTATTGTCAACAAACTTCGAATTATAAATCGAGTTCAGAAAGTTCTATCAACCACTTAGATCATAATATAAACAACGAACAACAATTATGTCCTAACTACTCAGATGCTATTCAAAACATAAAGCAGGAGACAGATGAAAATTCTAATTTCAAAATATTTTACTGGGAAATGTCCGGGCCTCCTAGAAGTAACACAGAAAGCGTTGGAAGTTTTAACTCGTATGTTGGAGAAAATTTTAGTTTTACATATGCTCCAATTACTGAAAATTATGCTAGCACTATAATCACCCAAACTCAAGCAGAATGGGCAGCAATACACAATGACTATAACAACAATCTTCATCTTGAATGCATTCAGAAATTTTTTTACATTTGGCCTGTCAATTTTGAATTTATTGCAAGTCAACCACTTGATATCTTAAACAGCCATTCGACATCTGTGTCCGCAACTTTTAATCTTGCAATGGATCCTGAAAGCAAGGGAAATCCATACAGGTTTCTAGGATTAAGTGATTACCACGCAGACGCTATATTTGACATTCTCAAAAGCAAACTTTTACCCCTTGTGCCCCATGGGCAGCTGCAAGAAGAGAGTAAAAGCTTCGCTGAAATGAGTTGTAGCGTAACTTCGCAAAACAACATTCGCAATGTTGGTGCCAGTAACTCAGGTCAACATTTCATGCAACAGTTGGTGCATTATCCGTCATCTAACAGTATGTGCAATTCTTTTGAACAAACGACAAGCTGTGGCATTCCAGACACATTGCCAGAAAACAATGATGGAACAGGTTTTAACAGCAAAGAACCTCTAAATTACAACTATAGAGCTCCAATTCATAATAATGGCATTTTGGCAGAAAATGTGATTCCTTTATTTCAAAATAAACAAATCAGTGGTGGGTCAGAATCTGGCCATACCAATGCATTGCAAAATTTTAATTCGAAAAGACAAGTGCACTCAAAATATTATAGAAACTTGGGAACCATGGCTCCAGGTAGGTTGTATAATCAACAGGCTTACCATAATCAGCCTGCATTGAAAAACTCTGTGAGTTATCCTGCATCCCAACAACATTTTTTTCAACATAATAATACACCGAATCTTGATTCCAATAACGAAAATCAAAGTAATGTGAATGTGCATGCGAATAACTTCAACTCTTATAACCACGAACCAGAACAAAATCTATATGAATGTAATTCATTTCAAAGCCAGTTACCAACGGCTCACTTATCCAAAGGACCAAATCGATGCGTAACTGTCATAAATACTAATGCTGCACTTGGATCGATGGGGCAGAACTACAACAAGAATACAAGCCAACGATTTGATGAAAGCCGTGGAATTTCAACAATTTATCAGTATTCAAATCCAGTCTACGATAATATATCTGACGATAATAGCTCTTTTCCTGCGATCCAAAATACGGAATCATTTCCCCAAAATATATCTTTTGGAAATAAATCTCGCAATATAGTTAACCCTAATGCTATCAACGAGAATTTTCGAAATCGGGAAATTATCCTCCCGCCATCGCTAGATTCTAACCAGTCGAAATCCATAGAACTGCTTCAACAACTTTCTCTAAAACCGTACAACAAAGTTAACAATCTTAATCAACGAGAAGAAAATGTACACTTTAAAGTAACCAAAGGTGGTGCCGCATATTCCTATGAAATGAGAAGGCACGAAATTTCTCATCAAAATGATCAAGAAATTGAACGAAGGCTTCTTCTGCATACTAGTGGGAATATTGTACAGGAAAGCACAAATGCAAAACTTCGACGGTCAAGGAAAGCTCCATACACACAAGCTATTATGGATGCGAATGTTTGTAATAATAGATTTCGAAGATTACCCTCAAGCGAGCAAAACATTTATAAATACGAAAGACAATCCTTAACGGAAAGAAATCCTTCAGCGCACACTGAAAATCTAAATCATCAACCATATATGGGTATTTACTGCCAACACACTAACACCCCAATGTTTGTAAGGAATGCAAGTGGGAACAACCATGTTATCAAAACAATGAATTCAAGTAAAGCCATAGATTTGTCGAACCGAGAACAGACTGGGAATAACATTTCATCTCCTGCCTCATTACCAACATCGTCTTTTTCGAATCCTCCTTTACAAATCATTCCATCAAACTTAAATTTAACTACGCCGTCAACTAGTCAACAGTTCATCAGCACTACTGATGAGCAGACGATAAGGAACATCTACCAAAATATTGAAACGCCTCGTGTAGAACAAAGGCAGAGTAGAAGATTGAATAGATTGAACAGCTGTGATGGAAATAACGCACTTGTCGATAGGAACGTAAATGCTTCAGTTAGTGAAAATGAAACCCAAAGAATAATAAGAGGCATAAAATCTGCTTACGTCGAGAAAAGATATCAAGATATGCTAAACATTTTGCAAGAGAATCAATTTCTTCCATGCTACCACAAAGAACTTCAGTCGTATTGGATAAAAGGACATCACCTTTTAGAATACCCCTCCCAACACTGTGATGATATCAATAAAGTCGTAGTTAGGTCTGGTGAAGAATATCGATTACGTACTCAATATCCGTATCCAGCAGGCATTTCCAGCAAACCCCAAGAAATTCTAGCTATTATTTTTGAAGATGATAAATATCCATCACTTCAAAAACGGCAAACATTAGCAGGTGAAGTGGGCTATACTGAAAAACAAGTTAACACATGGTTCAAAAATCGAAGACAAAGAGATAGGAAAAGGTATGTTAAATTACTATTTTACAATTAAAAGGTGCTCAGATCATGCCGTTTGGAACTGAAAACCATTTAAAAATAGTCTGATTTGATTACAGTAGAGCGTTGTTTGATTTGTTCGAGAGATATATCATTCGCCCTCTCAATGAGGTATCCAGATTCGAATGCCAGTGGTATCTGTTTGATACGAATTTTACTCCAGGCTCCCCCCGCCACCACAATTGTGACTCAAAATATCACAATTTTGAAGTAATAGATGGATCGTGGGTTAGAATTCCCTTTCCATCATTCTAACCGAGGGAAATTTGCATGCTTTTCCACTCCTTGAAACGGAAATGCGGGTTAGTTCCATCGAAAAATTCGTCACAAATGCTATTTTGTCCCAAGGATTGATTCAGGAATTCTCTTGTTTTCTGGGCAAGGTTCAAAATTACAAGGCTTCGTAGTTAAACAATGGTCGCAAACTAAGAATTGGGTTGGTTGTTCAGAAATAAAATTTAAAAAAAAGGAAACTAACAAGACCATGATTTACTCGGAATTGGGTCAAAATCCGGTTATAAAATAAAATATTAAAAAAAAAAAAAAATAACTGATACTTTCAATTAACCTGATCGATCAATAACCAGACTTTTTTCCCCCTTTTCTACAAAAAAAAATCTATTAATTTTTCTATTAAGTATTCTCTGAAAATTTCTTCTTAGCGAAGGAGTCGAAGAATTGTTTTTATCCCTAACTGTCCTTGGAAAGAGGGAATGCTCTTCTAATTTTGAGTTCGTTCTCCCCAGTTTCAAAAAAGGAGAGAAAATGGTTTCTTTTATCCCTAACTAAGAGAGAACATCCTTCTCCGTTTGAGTTTATTTACCCCTGTTTCAAAAAAGTATGGAAAAGATTGAATCATTTTTTAAATCTTAATTTTTTTTTTAAAAATAACGTTTGCACGATATTTGAAAACTTGTCACTATATATAGTAGATACAAGAGATACTACCATATATATATATATATATATATATGTCAGGTATATATGCCGAGTTACTTCAAACTACACCATAATGCGATGATGGTTATCATCAACTAATTCAATCAACCATATGATCAATAACAATAACAATAATATTTATTCCTCAATAATAACATGAGTCACATAGACTCTAACCACTTAGGTTCGAACCACACAGGTTTCAGGTTTTACCTAAAAACAACCAGTTTCACTTAGAAACTACACATCAACTGACTCACTCTTGATTTACATCGAGAAAGTTCGTTGCTTTTTGTTAAAGAGAGCGACATCTGGCGTATTGACAAAGAGGCTGTATTCTCGCATGTTACAATGTTACANAGTCCCAGTGTTTTTCAGAGATATATTTTACATGTTTTTAGAGAATTAATTAAAGATAAAACTTTAGTTATTTATTTAGATGACATTTTCATTCCAGCAAAAAATGATGAGGAAGGTTTTCAAAAATTAAAACGCGTTTTAAAAACAGCTGCTGATAACGGATTGGAATTAAATTTCAAGAAATGTCAATTTTTAAAACGTTCCATAGAATGTCTCGGTTACATAATTGAAAATGGCACGATTCGCCCTTCACCCTCTAAAACTTTAGCAGTTAAAAATTTCCCGGAACCTAAAACACATAAACAATTAATGAGTTTCCTTGGATTAACAGGATATTTCCGTAAATTTATCCCAAATTATAGCAAAATAGCTAAACCTCTCAGTGATTTGCTCAGAAATAATACTGATTTTAAATTCGATAATGAACAAAAAGAATCTTTTCAAAAGCTCAAGATAGCCTTAACGAATGACCCAGTCCTTCATTTATATAGACAAAATTCTGAATTAGAGCTCCACACAGATGCCAGTAGTTTTGGTTTCGGAGCAGTTCTTCTTCAAAAAGCAGACAATGGTAAATTTTATCCTATCCATTATTTTAGTAAAAAAACGTCCCAACAACAAGAGAAATATAGTAGCTATGAGTTAGAAACACTTGCCATAGTTGAAGCGCTTAAAAAATTTCGAAATTATTTGTTAGGTGTAAAGTTTAAAATTATAACCGATTGCGCTGCTTTGCAAAGCACAATGAGTAAAAAAGAAATTATCCCTAAAATTGCGAGGTGGGCGTTGTATCTTGAGGAGTTTCACTTTGATATATACATATATAAGGTAGATCGATATAGTTCTTCGATGAATATAGAGGCTGTTATATATAATCATTATAGAAAACAATAAATATTCAATTACATAATATCTCTGTAATTATCGGCAGTGATGTTATCATGAACGTGTTGTATCCCAGTTAGTTATTTAATTATAAATAAAATTGCTTAAGGCAAATTTAAGTCTACTGGCTCTGCTGCATGCTCCTAATTTTGACCAGGTCATTTAAGGACGAGTTTTGTCCTGTAGAATATAGACTCTGAGTTTTTGCTCGCTTATAGGCTGCCTTTAACTATCAACTCAAGTGTGGTGCCCAACTCATGGGGCTTTATGTCTGATGTTCGACATTGCTTGGTACTCAAGTGATGACGGATTATTGTCATGGCGATGAGTATTCGAGATTCTTAAGGAATGGGTCGATGGGGCTGAATATATCTTAAGATAATTTCGTAAAATAAGAAAAACATATAACATCTTTAGCAAAAACATTATGTGTATCAGTAAAATTGATATAATATCGCTAAATACAACATCCATTTTTTTATGATGATAGAACTCGATATTAAAACTCCAATGTTGCCCAGCTCAAGTAACAACACTATAAAATATTGAAAACTCAAACATTCTCGAGCTCTTATTCCCCTACATTTGTTTCAGATTGAATCAGTGGAGAATGGGTGCATTGAATAAAGAGGCCGTTTTGATAACAAGGAAATTGAATAATAGTAAACAATAAAACAACAACATGATTGTACGAAATAGGGCTTTCCAATAAGCCATCCATTCCAATCTATTGCCTACCACACGAGTGATTACAGAATTATTGTGAGTGATTACAACGCCCTCTTTTGGTCAGGCAGAAATTTGCATGCTTTCGTTTCATTTTGCAATAGACAAATTTATATTAATTAGACTTACATTATAAAATCAATATTAAGAGCTGAATGAACTAATTCGATATCCGTTTTAGTGGAATATTTTATGTAGCTTTTTCTACTTTTAAAAGATATCCAAATGATTAATTCTCTTGCAGAGACAAAGATGAACGACAAGAAGTAATCATAAACTCGCTTCGACATGGCCTGCCGAACAATTTTGAGGCAAATATAAAACCAGGACGTGGTAGAGGACGTGGAAGAGGACGAGGTAGAGGAAAATATAGTCCATATATAAACCAGTACGAAAATGTAAGAGAATGACATGAACACATTTTTGCACCAACTTTAAGCAGTAAGGTAACTTAAAACTCACCAAACATTTTATGAATCTCTTAAGTTTACACATTAAATAACATTGATGGAATTATTTTTCTTTGTTTTTCTGAATTTCAGGTAATGAAATAGTGCCTTATGACATTTTTTTATGTGTTGAAAAATATTTTTGGATGTTTTCATGAGAACTGCAAGCAATAGAAACTCTTTATGACATTTCCATAACAATTGTAAATACTGAAAATATTTTATAACTGTTCCATGAGAACTGAAACTATTAAAAGAAACACCTTAGCGTGTTTTCTTTAGTCTGAGTACGGTAGAAGCTCTTTCCAAGAAACTTTCATACTTATTGAACTTCTTTCGATGCTTCATGAAATTTGAACAAAAGTTTATGAGATTTCTGAAAAACAAGTATGGCGAATCTCAAAAGAAATGAAATGATGTAAGCATTTAAAATTATCAAATTTTGAAAGAATAACTTCTTTCAAAAAATTTTAAGTGTTTTTATATTTTTCTATTAACTTATTATTGACTTAATACAGAAAAATAAGTCGTATTGATTTATATATTGTCTCTTCTTAAAGCTAAATATTAAGTTTTAAGATAATGAAGTATTAAGATAATTTTTATAAAAATATATATGCATTTCTGAAAATGTCTTCATTAAAAAATATTTTGTACGAAAAGATTTATCAATATTTTGTACGGTTTTATGAAAATATTTTGTACGGTAACATGAAAGAATAACAGTTTGAAAATGTTTTGTACTATTTAAAAATATTTTATATGGTTTTATGAAAGAAGCTGACTTTTTCGAGAAAATGATATGGCTCTCTAAAAAAATAGATTTTGTAAAAATGGAGTAATTTTATGAGAAATTAAATTTTTAAGGAAAAAATTTAAAAAAATACTTTTTATACATTTTATAATTTTAAAAAAAAACTTGCTGTGAAACTCATATTTTAATCAAGAATCTCATATTTCATATCGCATATCATATTCAATTAACACGCATTAAAATTATTAGTAATATCTGTCCTTTAAATACCTTATAAACAAGTTAAAGCTACTCTCAGTACTTTATGCAAGTGTATTATTATGCGAAAAATATATTATGCATGTAAAAATCGAAATCTCCGTGTATTAAATCTCTTAAGATATTCTGTTTATATGATTTTGAAATATTATTACTTTAAAAAATTTATCAATATAAATAGCTGTATTAGTAGTACCTTATAACCGGTGAAACTAACTTCAGTACCTTTTGCGTGCATATGATTAAGCCACAAGCCTTATATTTTACCACCATTTAATAACTTGATAGAAAACTGATTAAGATAAAAATGAAATCATTAATCTAACAAATCAAATCTCATAAGACATTCAGTTAATATGCTTTAAAAAATGTATCAATATTTATTTAACCTCATTAAGTTATCATTATTAATTTTACCCTTACTAGTAATATAGTTATCTTTACACAATTCAACGCCAGTTGTCTTGAATTTATGGATTTTAAACATGTTATTAAATTTAGAGATTTCTGTTCCTGAATTTCTGAAATGAGTAAGAAATTAAATTAGATTTTACTTTTAAGTTTTAAAATCTATAATTTTTAACAAGTATAAGATAATTTTCTTATCCATTGATTTATTAAACTCATCTATAAAAATCAGTAGTAATGCCTAGATACTGTTTTTTTATTCTAGAAATAAGTATACAAATTGAAAATGTCTCATAAGATTTAAATAAGTTAGTTAATAAATAAAAATAGTAATTGAGCATGCAAGAACTAATGGTACCCAGATACTTTCACAAATATTTTTATTTAAAATGATATTCATCTGTTTCAATTTTTCTTTACAAGGCTTCGATTTCATAAACGCCTGGGTTAACTAAAGCCTCAGATAGGCTTTAGTTAAATATTTAGCTCTAACTACAATCTCAATTAGCAATAACTGCAATCTCATATGTTACTGTATCAGCCTGCAATCTCATATGTTACTGTATCAGCCTGTAATCGCATATGTAACTGTAATCTGATTTGTAATCTCTTGGTTGTAATCTCTTGCATTTATGCTGCATTTTCATTTATATGGTTCAATTTTCATGTCGTTTCTGACAGATTAAAAAAAATCAAAGAAAAAAAGAGAAAAATAAAAATGCAAATTTTGGGTTAAGAAAACAAAATAATTTTTTCTTCAAATTTTACAAATAGTAACAAAAGTTTCCTACAGACAGCTCTGCTATTTTTAAGAACTATAAAATAATGTTTTCTGGTGCGTGTCAGATCATTTTAAAAGCATTTTTTATGACCTGTTGACACACTTTATTACTAATTTCAAATCATAGCTAAGAAGAAAAATCTCACGTTTTTAGTCACTTCTTAAATTTTTATTTACAAGGATTTTTTGTATTATTTGTAATGTACTGTCGATATATATTTATTTGCAGTTTTGTGATATGATATTTTGATGTAAAATGTGTAACTAACTTGGATATAAATATGATATATACAACACTTTTTATACGCGTATTAAATTGATGTACTTTGAAATGTCTATATTAAATAAAGTATTTATCACAATTAAAAATGTCTTCAGACTTCTTCATTTCTTTTCCTTTTTTCGTTAAAAAAAATTATCAATCAAGTGATAACTCTTTTATCAATCAAACTCTTTTTTTATTGCATCCTACTCCTCAACATTTTTTACTCCCCTTCACAATTTCAGTTTTCTAAGTCTTACAGTTTTTGTGCACAAAACTAAGTGTAACATAAAGCAAAGAAAAAACTACCATAAAAGAATTTAAAAAGAATTGAAATGATAAAAAATAAATTTGTTTTAAGTTCATAACCAAAACTGATTTCTTTAGAATAACAAGTTTGAACTCTGTAGCCCTATAATTGCATTTCCGCTGCCTGCAGAGCGACGTGCATGGTATTTTTTGTTACAAGTTTAGCAGTGCATAAATCTCGGACAAATTATTTTTTTTTTTATTTCATTTAATTCCTATGCAATTTTCAACAAATACCTTCATAACTTAAAGTTTCTCACACCTTTTCAATATAATAAAAGTTTCGTTTCATGGCAGCAAACAACTTTGGAATGCCTTAAGCTCGAAGCATATATTCTAATTCGTTATAAACATAAATGTCTGTGTAAATGTTGCGAGATTTCCATTTCATACAAAATATACTACTTAATGTTAATGAAACGTATGTTTTATGTTTTTATTTTTTTTATTTACTTTTTTTTACATGTTTTTGGCCATTAGAATGTACTCTAAGCTATTTTGTTTCCATATCAAACAATTTTTGAAAATTTAGAAGATCAGATTTGAAAAAAATATGCATAACAGTGGCTGACGACTGCACATAGTTTCATTCTACATTTATTTACCCTTAAAAAGGCTACTGTCCCTTCCAAAATTTCTCTCACACTTCGCCCATACACAAGGCACGTTTTCCTGATAACCGCTTTTAGCATTTATAGCCTCCTAAATTAACACGTTTCTTCCTAGTTCGAGTTTCAACTCCTCTGTAATGTGTTTTTTTTTTAGAAAATCATCCACAAACAGCGAATTTTCAACAAGTAACTATTAACGCTTTAATGACATATGTCATTAAAGCGTTAATAGTATATGTGACGTGTTTGGTTATCGGGGAAGCTTTTGTTTCGTGAATCAGGTTATTGGATTCAATCTTTTCACAGTTTCTGCAAACTGATTTGATTGAAAATTATGACTTTTAATCTTAGCATTCCAGTCCAGTTACGTAATTTTTTTATTTTCGTGTTCTTCTCAATTTGTCGACAAAATTTAGGAACTGTGTCAAAAGAAATTAGAAGAGTTTAAGATTATATATTTGAAACTTTTCCTTCAGACAAAATAGAAACTTTTTATAATTTAGTATGAGAAATCAAAGTTTACAAACAGAAGAAGTGAATATTCGCGATCGCAACACTCGAATACGCCATCTGGGGAGAGACCGGTTTCATGCCTTTAGCCCTTCTCCCCTCCCTCTCCTCCTCTTTTCAGTTGTATAGGAATGTACTACGATATTTTCCCCCTTTTTAATATTTTTCCTTTTTATTTCATAAAAATATTTTTTAAAATTTCCATGATACTTTTCTTTTGAACTATGTTTAATGTAGTTTTCAGTTCCATATAGTTTTTCAAGTTAAAAGATTTTAATCTATATGAAAATCAAGAGAGAAACTAACGTACTTCCTTCCTCTATGACTTTCCACACGCTAATGGGGAAAGCATGTGAAGTGTTGCCATAGGAAAAGAGTTCTGCTCTACGCCACCTGCAGCCCATT
>NC_092206.1:25731445-25864218 GCF_043381705.1 Parasteatoda tepidariorum | reverse complement strand
CCCATATATATATATATATATATATATATATATTTGCAGTTTTGTGACATGATATTTGATGTAAAATGTGTAACTAACTTGGATATAAATATGATATATACAACACTTTTTATACGTGTATTAAATTGATGTACTTTGAAATGTTTATATTAAATAAAGTATTTATCACAATTAAAAATTTCTTCAGACTTCTTCATTTCTTATCCATTTTTTTCGTTAAAAAAATTATCAATCAAGTGATAAAATAAAATTGAATTTCAAAATTTAAAAGGCATTTAAACAGGAAATTCTTTTTTAAAAAAAAAACTGTCATATCATCCACCCACTCAATGAATATTCCCATTAATGCTTGACTTCGGCTACTATAGAAACTTCACACTTCGGCAACTGCGAAAAATGGTCTTGTTATAAATTTGAATTAATATTTTTAAAAAAACTATTTTTACTAGTTTTTTAGAATAATAATTAGCAACATTTAACTTCCTTCTTTGAACAAAAAGTTTTAAAAAATAAAATCTCTTAAATTTTAATTATTTTTTAATTTAAATAACAAGAAAAATTTAGTGGTAATTATTTCTCCATTTTTATTTAAATATTTATGAAATAAATACAGATAAATTAAAAAAAACTATATGAATAAGTATTATGCTTTATGTATTATAAATTTCAAAACAATTTAAAAATATGGCAAATATTTATATTTTTATGAAACTTCATTTATAAGCAATATTTATTTAATTTTTGAATAAAAAGATTTTTGTGACATTGTTTTTAAAAAAAAAAATTATTTAATTTAATTCATTTGCAAAATGTTATGTTTTCTTTTTCTTCATAAAAAAGTTATAAAACTTTATAAAGAAAAAATAGAAAGAATTTTTTTAAAAAACATTAAACTCTGTACGTGAATTTTATATAAATAAAATATGTTTTACATTTATGGTATCACGGCGTAATTTTTTTTAATTTATTTATTGTTATCAATAAAATATTTAAATGAAGACAAATTAAACTTTATATTTTAAACGGTTTCTTTTTTTTTTATATTGACTAAGATTAATATTTGAAAATATTTGTTTGTTTTTTTTTGTTTTTATGACTAGTCTTTTTTTTTATCTATATTTTTAAATTCTTCACAAAAGTAAAAGTAAAAAAATGGCTCTTTTCTTACTTTCCACTTGTGTAGTGTGATCAATAACCATTAATTTTTCTCTCGCATAGTTTGAGTTTTTATTTCTCGATTATGATACCAAGGAGGTGCATGACCCCCCACCCCAATAATTTTCCAAAGCTTCTGAATATTTTTTAAAGTTTTTACTTTTTTAAATCCCTGAACCCCAACAGCTATTTTGTAATTTCAGAGTTTAAAAGCCTTTTAACATCTAATATTTTTGATAGTTTATATATAATCGATCGAAAATATTTTATGATTACTACTTTATGTAAAGGCTATCTTAAAAGCCAATTAAAGATTTTTGCAATTCGAACTCAATGAAACAATCAATCAATTTTTCAATGAAACAAAATTTAATATTTTTTTCAGATTATAAGTATATTTTAGATTATAATTGTATTCGGCTATTTTAGTTTATTTCATGAAAAATATAATTTTCTTAGTCGTAGTTATTATTTATCAACACCTACATCAGTTATTATTTATAAAAAAGTAAAAAAAAACGTCTTTTAAAAAAATCTCTTAAAATTGCAATAACTTTCCAACAAATTAGAACTTCAAAAAGAATCGCAATAAATTTATAAGTAAATTTAAACCTTTCAGCACGTTAAATTTCACCTCTGTATTTGAGTCCAAATTTAACTACTGATAATTCTTGAACCAAACAGCCGATAATTTTTAATAACCAAGCTCTTTTTTTATTGCATCCTACTTCTCAACATTTTATACTCCCTTCGCAATTTCAATTTTCTAAGTCTTACAGTTTTTGTGCAGCAAAACTAAGTGTAACATAATGCAAAGAAAAAACTGCCACAAAAGAATTTAAAACGAATTGAAGTGATAAAAAAAAAGTTTTTTTAAGTTCATAACCAAAACTGATCCTTTTAGAATAACAAGTTTCAACTCTGTAACCCTACAATTCCATTTCCGCTGCCTGCAGAGTAACGTGCATGATATTTTTTGCTACGAGTTCAGCAGTGCATAAATCTCGAACAAATTTTTTTATTTTTTTTTATTTTTTTATTTCATGGTTATTCATATGCAATTTTCAACAAATACCTTCATAACTTAAAGTTTCTTAGCAAAATCAGAGGCGGTAAAGTTTCTCATACCTTTTCTATATAGAAAAAGTTTCGTTTATGGCAGCAAACAACTTTGGAATGTCTTAAGCTCGAAGCATATATTCTGATTCATTATAAACATAAATGTCTGTGTAAATGTTGCGAGATTTCCATTTCATACAAAATATATTTTTTTCACTACTTAATTTTAATGAAACGTATGTTTTATTTTTTTTATTCACTTTTTTTTTTACATATTTTTGGCCATTAGAATGTGCTCTAAGCTATTTTGCTTCCATATCAAACAATTTTTGAAAATTCAGAAGATCAGATTTGAAAAAAAAAAAAGGAATAACAGTGGAAGACGACTGCACATAGTTTCATTCTACATTTACCCTTAGAAAGGCTACTGTCCTTCAAATATTTCTCTCACGCTTCGCCCATGCACAAGGCACGTTTTTCTGATAACCGCTTTTAGCATTTATAGCCTCCTAAATTAACACGTTTCTTCCTAGCTCGAATTTCAACACATCTGTAATGTTTTTTTTCTCAGAAAATCATCAAACAACGAATTTTCAACAAGTAACTATTAACGCTTTAATGACCTGTGACGCGTCTGGTTATCGGGTAGATTTTGTTTCGTGAATCAGGTTATTGGATTCAATCCTTTTACAGTTCCTGCAAACTGATTTGATTGAAAATTATAACTTTTAATTTTAACATTCCAGTTCAGTTACGGAATTTTTTTTTATTTTCCGCTTTCTTCTCAATTTGTCGAAAAAATTTAGGAACTGTGTCAAAAGAAATTAGAAGAGTTTAAGATTATATATTTGAAAATTTTCTTTCAGACAAAATAGAAACTTTTTATAATTTAGTATGAGAAATCAAAGTTAGCAACAGAAGAAGTGAATATACAAATTTAACAGAAATCCAACTTGTTCTTAATGGTGATAAATATTATTTAAAATACACAACAAAAACATATTTCTTCCTTGTAAAATATAATGCTGATAAAGAAAAAAAAGGCGGGACGGGGAATGTGGTAAGCTGCCAAGCTCTTTATTCTTTACTTATAAAAAAATAACAAATCATCATATCATGTTTTGCTCTATTTAACAAATAAGCGTAAGTTAAACATCAATATCAATAAATCACAAATTAAACACTGCAAAAATTTCGCAAAAATTTTTAAAATCGAGGCACAGCAAGCAGCAAAGGAAAAAAGCGCCACCTGCATTTTAGAACAATGTTTTGTGCTTGTAGCTTATATAGATCAAATAAAGATATATTTATTATTAAAGGTTACAAGGATGCCTTTAAAGATCTTTTTATCTGACAAATTTTGCATTTGTTTATTATTTTCTTAATCGCCGCAACTTGAAAGCCGTTTTATAGCTTTCAAAAGATGTTCTATCATGTAATAAACTTTTCTAAATGTTTAAATTTATTTTATTGAATGTATATCTTTTAATATACTGTTTACTCTTCCAGTCTTTTATCATTTTTAGTTTATAATTGCATTTTAGGTTGGTTATAAATGGTCTCATGGAAGGCTGTTTTCTTACAACGAAAATATAACCTAACTTATTATCTGCCGAAACCTGTTAATATGTTTAATCCTTTATAGATAAGCATTTTTATGTCTCTTGTTGTATGTTTCGTAATATGTTATTGGGAAGGTTTCCATACCATGATCGGCAGAATAATCGCCAACTCTTGCAACTTCCATGCTGCGGCCTGCAAGAAACTTAAAAAACATTACAGAAGAGGACCAACTTCAGAGATATAACTCACAGCTTCCCCAGGGAAAACCTATACATGTTGTTTTTTTTAAGAAAAAAATTGCAAGTTTAAAACCCATTTGTCTGATGTCTGTTATAGTTAGTGAAACAGGATCATGATATGGATCATTTGATGGGATTACAAGCTTATTAATGAATATGCCAAATAATGATGCATTTTTGAATTTAGAATAATTCTTAATAGAAAATTATCAGTGATATACATATATATAACTTACTGTGGATAATAAACATCATACTAATGATTTGTTAGACAGCTAAAACTGTTTATTGGTGCTGTTTATTTTATTGCCGAAATACTTGCAATGATGCTTTTCATGTTTTTATAATAAATAATTTTTAAAAAAATGTTAATGCTAATTTTGTTTACGTTTTAGTTACTTTGTAAGTTGATTTTTAAAGAAAGATTTTCGTATTGCAAATTACGACAGAAATACTGAAGTTCCGTTAACTTTCGGGTGCTTAGCCGCAAAAACTAAAATTTAAAAAAAACAATTACAGAAGGTGACCAATTAAAAGGGTTAAAATTGCAGCTGCCCTGGGCAAATTACAATACATTTGTTTTTAGAATTTTACAAGCTGATGCCTTAGTCGTGCCTAGTAGGTAATTATTTCAAAATATCCCCATTTTCTTTTTTAATATTGTATAAGGAATCAAATTTAAACGCATTTTTCTATTTTTATTTACCTTGTATTTGAAATTTAATTTCAAAAACATTGATATTTATAAGACAATGCTTTATTTATTTACAATTATAGTGTTAGTCTGACTGTTAAGGTCACTGAATATTGACTCAATATTGAACTCAGGTACTGAATATTGACTCAATAAATTCTACCACTAGAATAATAACTTGTTGAAAGAATAATTTAAAAGTGTTATTTCTTTTTTTTAAAAAAATCATATTTATTTTCTTAAAGACATTTTTTAAATTTCTATTGTTAATACCTTTCATGTTTCAAAATTTTAGATTTCCTTAGAACATGAAATTCTTCTCCATCCCCGTTATTTTGGACCTCAACTTTTGGAAACAGTGAAGCAGAAACTTTTTACTGAAGTTGAAGGAACGTGCACAGGAAAGTATGAAGCTTACAAATGTCATTTCTATTAAGTGTTAGCAACATTAAGGAATGTATTATTGCAAATGTCAAAAGAATTTTAAAAAATTTATGCATTTTTCGTGCTTATAAACTTACTGCTGTTGTTTTATTGGTGCATCACTTTTAAATTCTAACTGTCTAAACTAATTTTATTACAGTTGTGGAAAAATTTTACTTATGTTTTAATTGTAGACAGGGGTTTTTTTCCTTTTATTAAGTTTATATAAATTTTTTCCTGATTTATTTACATTTAAATGTTGTAGTTTATATTTATTTAGTACATCACTGACAAAATGTTAAAAATTTGAATAGAAAACTTCAATCTATGAGCAAAACTCCTACCTTCATATCTACATTTTTCCTGTAAATTATCAAAAAGGCCAAGAATCTCTCATGTTCCTTCTCCCTGTATCATTATGACTTACAAATAATCGAGGTGCCTTTGTAAATTGCAGTTTTGTAATTGAGTTTTATTTTGGCAAATTTGCACTTCCAATGTTTCAATTTATTCAATTAATTTGTGTTCAGAGTTTCTGATTTTTTTTTCTTGAAAAAAAATGTGGTTTACTTGATTTGAATCAGATTTTTTTTTCAATTAATATTAGATTTCTTAAAAGATACTTCAGTTTTAATGCATTTAATTTTATAAATATTATCATTGAAATATAATTAAAAGAAAATCATACATTTAAACTTAAATTATTGCCTTAAAACTTGTTTAATGTCTGTCTTAAAAATTGCCAAATGTATAAATTGTATTTATTAGAAAATTAGCAATGGACAAGATGGACAAATTAATATTATTATTTGAACCTATAAATTAACAATTTAAATTACATTTTAATAATTATATTTATAATTTTATATTTTAAACTATTTGTATCAGTTATGTGAAAGCTGATTTTTTTTTTAATGGTTATGTATATCATTGTAATAATGTTAATTTTTACTATGTATAGACATGGTTTTGTCATTGCGGTCACTACAATTGATAACATAGGAGCAGGCTTTATCCAACCAGGACGTGGTTTCGTGGTTTATCCAGTCAAATACAAAGCTATTGTTTTTCGCCCTTTTAAAGGAGAAGTTCTTGATGCTGTTGTAACTCAAGTGAATAAGGTATGATTTAAAGAGAAAAAATCTTTTGAATGAAATGTATTTATTTTTACAAAAATTAATGTTATTTCTACTGTTAAATAGGTTGGACTTTTTACTGAAATTGGACCATTATCTTGTTTTATATCCAGACATGTAAGTTAGTTTTTCTTTTATATAGAAAAGTGTTTACAATTTTCATGTTTCTAATTGATTGGATGTATTACACAGAAACTGTCTTGAAAAGGTGTTGTCATCATAGAATTACAATTTTCTTACTAACCATTCAAGGTATATTACAACTTTAATATGTTCTCCTAGAAAATTGTCAAAAATAAACTGTGGAATTCATGAAAAACATTTGAATATTTAAATTTTGACAAAAAATTTTTGTTATACAGTCAAACCTTGTTGATGTGAACATGCTTACCGTGAATTTCTTTTAACATGAGCTGATTTTCCACTACTTTTGGTCCTCTGTTCAATATAGGTAGTCATTTCTCCCACAGTCTCATAGGTTGTTCTAAGAAATTGATATGACTGATTTGTTTTTCTATAGGGGAAGACATGTGGAACTAAAAATTTTATTAAATTTCGCTAGTGAATACTTTAGTTTACTTTCCTATGTTGGATGCTTACAAAGCAATTAAAACTGTTTGTTCTTTTGTAATGCAAAATGAAAATGTGAATGATTTTTTTGGATACAGTTGATAAGTTAGAGGTTGTTTGGAAAACATGTGCTAATGTTAGTAACCCTGTCTAATTTGAGCAATCAATCAGTTAAGTCCTATTAGTAATTTTTCAGTAATTTTTTATTTGCTTCTATACAATTTTAAATATATATACAAAACACCAAAAAGTGCACTTTTTAAATTTAGTGTGAACTATAATATTTATTTCTTCCTTTATAAGTTTAATTTATTTTTTATAAAGTAACTGTCTGTACTTATGCATAGAAGTTATTGTTTGATATGAAGTGCAAAGTAAGAACATTTATTGAAATGAAATTTTTATTAATTTACATTTCAAACTGGAAATTTAAGGTAAGAAAACGCACATAGACAACATATATAGATAATAGAAATCGTCTACATATTGACGAATATTGATCTTTATTTTTAAAAAGATTCTGTACTGATAACATGAACTACTTTTAACATTAAAAAAATTTCTGTCCAAGTAGACATTTACAAGGTTTGACTATATATTGAACATACTGGGGCTTTTTATAATTGTTTCGAACCTTTAAATTTTTTTAAACTGTTGCTTTAAACTTTTTATATTTAACTAAAATTGCTACATAACTTACCTTAAATGAGTTTAAACTTGTTTTTCTTATTAGCTGCAACATTAGCATTGGAGCTAGCTTGAAGCTCTCACAGTTCTGTGAGCAACGGCATGCTTGTGACAATGTTGCCAGCATTGCGCACAAGTAACTTATACTTCCTAGACAAGCTGGTTCACATCTATTTGAAACTGCTTAGGCTTCAAGCCACCTCAAAGAATTTAACCCCAGACCTTCACAATGGCAGCTCAGTTACTATAACCACTGAGCCATCACAACTTGCATGCTGTGTCTCTGTTAGGTTTTTATAGTTTTTTTCTTCATTTTGTCTTTCTGCTCGGGATTTTAATTACCATTTATTCTAAAAGTATAAAATTGTTTAATTGTTTTTAAAAAATTAGTGTGGTGGATTTTTATCTAATAAAATTTGGATCTTTGAGCTATTAAAATTTTATTTCATAACATTATTGAAATGTGTAAATTTAATTCGTATGATCCTGTTATATACTTATTAAATTAATTTCAGTCTATACCATCTGATATGCAGTTTGATCCAAATTCAAACCCTCCTTGTTATCGTACAGATGATGAGGTAAATATATTTCTTTTTACTCAAATATTATTAACATAAAAACACTGAAAAATATTTTTTTAACTTGATAATCTGAGTAAGAACTGTAAATAATCTTTGTAAAAATGTTGATTGATATTCCCTTAGGAAGTTGTAATTCAGCAAGATGATGAGATACGGCTAAAAATTGTTGGCACGCGAGTTGATGCCACTGATATTGTAAGTTTTATTTTGTTATGGACTTCTTTTTATGCTCTTTAATGCACTTTTTTCACAATAAGTGTATTGCTTATTTAGCTTTTAATTATCTGTACTATGGATTTCTAATTTTAATTTTGTTTCTCTGAAGCAATTGCCTTTAACACTGAACTATTTAAAAAAGACAAAACTTATTTTTGTTTAAAATTATAATTAAATGTTTTGGTTTTTAAATATATTTTCCAGTCAGTAGCTCTTAAATCTGTTTGTCAATAAAATCCAGATATAATTAATAGTTCTTATAAAATTCCCTTGAGGAAAGGGTTGAAATTTTTTTATTGTTTTGTTATTTTCTTTTTTTCCTTCCTTAATCAAGTTATAAGTCAAAACATTTAATTTTTTGTTTTTGAAAATTGCCTTGCTATTGTATTCCCGTTTATTTTTTGGATTGTTTTGTTGGAAACAATCTGATTATTTTATAAAAATGTATAGATTACTGGTATTTTTGCCATTAAACACTTAAGAAAAAAAACTTTATAAACAAACAATATTTTTTCTCTGAAACCCTTTTTATTTTTATCCTTCAACAGTTAGATTTTTTTTATTTATTTATTTTTTTAGTCAAATCTTACATCAAAATACATATTTCATGTAATATAGTTTGTTTAGTTTCTATTCTTCTGTTCAATATGTAATTTTTGTTAAAATACATATTTTTACATTTTGCTGAGTTTTTGATGTGAGCAATTATAACAAATTGTTGCTAGGCAATTTTCTATTCTTTTCTTGAAATTTAATACAAATAAATTATTGAAAATTTGTTATATTGGCATTTACAGGTTTATGTTACTAGTTCTTAATGGGATTTTTTTTTTTTTTGTAAATCCTTTTTCTTTTCCAAAATGTGCCAAAGGACTGTTAATATTTTTTCTAAGAAGAAAAAAAAATTATAAAAATAGCATTTCTAGTTAATATTATTGTTTAAATTATCATTTTAGAGTGTTAGTAAAGTCCCATTTTACTAAAATTCGAAATTAATACTTATCTTATCAACCATCAGAGGTATAATACTAAAAACATTATTGAAATTTTAGTTAGATCTATTTCTTTTATTGGCTCATTAAATACAGTACTGTTTTGTATATAAATGTTATTTTCAAGTATTTTATTATTTGATTTAAAAGATTTCATTAAAATAATTTATAAATACAGTAAGACTAAATTGAACTTGTTCAGATCATTGCCTATTTTGGTAAATTAGATACTTTAGAAACTCACAAATCCGAACTACAATCATGTTATTTGATCTTTACTTTCCTACGCTATATTGAGAGTCCATTCTAATGATTAACAAATTAAAAACATTTTTTATTACTTATTGTGATTCATATTCACGAGAATTATGAATCTAATGTCAAAAGCATTCTTATTAGTTTGATAGTATTCTTAATATTAAATACCATCCCCATTTTTTTCTTCTCAATTAAGCTATATCATGCTTTGTATAATTTTTGAATATTTCTTCTAACTTAACAAAGTCCTTATCACAAATTTTAAAAAAATTTATATTTTGTCTTTCTATTGTATTATTGACCAGATGGTTGTTTTAGTTATTCTATAATAAGTATTTTTGGAGAAAAAAAATTTTTTTTTGAAGAAAAATATCAGTATGGATTATCTGAAAATTCAGATTGCCAGTGTTCAGATTTGTAAAGTTGTACTTTATTTCTGTTGGTTCAGAAATATTTAATTTTTTAATAATTTTTAAGGAACTTTATCTACTCAAAAATACTTACTATAGTATCCTTTCAATTGTTAGACTAAATTAAATAATGATAGTTAATAAATCTTTTTCTGTAGATTAATCCTAAAAAAATATTATTTTGTTTTTGATACATAAATTTCTTTCTCTTACAGTTTGCCATAGGTACTCTCATGGATGATTATTTGGGTAAGTTAAAAAAAAAAAGAGTTCATTACTTTTAGAGATTATATTGCCTGAAAAATAAATTTTGTTTTGTTACATTTCAATTCATTTTTAACTTGTCCATTTACTTGTTTGTAAATTTCTCGCTTAACCCTCTTTGTTAAAAATTTCACCTAGTGATATCAATCGCAAATTGCACAAGAGGTTTATTTATTTTTTTTTTTTTTCATATTGATTACCCTAGAGCAAGAATTTTTACTTTAATAGAATATTTCACTTTAAATTCTGTGTTTTAGAAATGAGACAGTTTTACAAAAGTAGTTAGTTATTTGTCTTGTGTTTGTTGTAATTCTACTAGATTGCAATTTTAATGTTGTAAATCTACTAGAATGCAAGCAATTTATTTCACTTCCTCAAATTTGATGGGGAAAATAATTTTAAAAGCCTGAAATAATATAAAACAATTTAAAAGACAAAAAATAGTTCACTATTAATTGTTAAAATTATTAAAATATCTTCATTTGATATTCTGGAAGCAATTTATGCAAGTTGTATATATATATATTCTCTTAACTCTGATTTTGGGAGCATTTTTGAATCTTTTTTTGTGTTTTTTAAATATTGTATTACAAAAAAAATATGTGTAAATTCATTAATTGTAAGGTTAAATTTAAAAAAAATACTGTAATCGTCAGTATAATCTTATTTATATTTTTTTCATAATTAAATAATGCAATTGTAAAACTGTATTTGCAATCCCCTATTTATGACAGAAAGAACTCTTTTATCAATTTAATCTAAAGGATTATGGATTATAATTATATTTCTATGATATACTAAGCTATTTAAATGTTAATTTTTTCCCCTTTCTAATTTTGTTTGTAAATTGATAAAGAATTGTGTCTAACTCATTTGTATTTCTTTTTAGGTTTAAATTGACACTGCTGGTGGTATACTGCCATGTTTTTATCTGTATATTTGTTTCCTACCAAATTCTGTAAATAAAATACTTTTACACCTATGCTTATTCTTATTTGCAAACCTGTTAAAAACTTTATGAATTATGTACAGAAATTGCATATTTACATGAAATTTTTATAATTTTATATAAAGAGAAATTCTACTTGTTTACATTTATATAAACTTAAGATGCTCAGGTTGAAATATATATTTCAAAACTTAAAAAGTTGAGATAATACATCAGCTGTAGATTTTATAAATCACAAAATTAAAAACTTTTTCTTTAATATGAAGGTTTATCCTACAATAATAGTGCTCTCAGATTTTGACATTTAAACAGGAAACAGCTGCATTTTTAATTATTTGCTTACAGCTGGTACAAATGTTTCCCTTCCCACAAAAGTTTCCCTTCTAACAAAAATTAAGTTTTAAAAAAACCTATCATAGTTGTATCACTTAGAAATTACACGCATTTGCTTAGACTTGTTAAATTAGCTCAAATTCACTTCCAGTTAGACTTAATTCTGCTCATAAATAACTCAGGATGTCCTAATCTAGAAAATATCCTAATCAAAGAATTTCATACTCTATTCTGGAAGTTCACAACTTTGTGTGTTTCAATTTATTTGGCATTAAACTTTTTTTTATACAATCAATTATATCTCACAAAAACTTATTCAATAGTACTATCATTTTATTCATCAATTACGATATTTTCTAGCACATAAAACTACTCCTGAATTTTAATTTCAAAATGGTATTGAGTGTATTCAGGGTATTGTTAAAAAAAAGCTAATTAAATGTTAAATTTTGCTTTCTAAAAGTCTCAATTAAATATAAAAACTAATTTTAATAATTTAAACAAATTATACAGATTTTTAGCCTTATTTTTATATTAATAACATAAATTTATGCAAAAAATAAGAATTTTTAATGTTCAGGTCGTGCTCTGATTCTGATGTTGCTTCAATTATTTTATAGAGTAAGTAAATTTTTCCATGCTAAGTGTCAAATTTAAAAGAAAAAAGTATACTATTGTAAATATATATATATATATACTATTGTTTTAAAACCAAAATTAATGGAGGGGTTAAACGATTTTTATTGCAAAACTTTTTGTCAAAGCATGGCTAAATATTTTTGAAAAAATCAAAATACTGGTAACACTTTTTTATGGTATAGTAAGCTACCTTAAAGTACCATAATATTTTTGTAAATATTTCTGTTTCAGAAACTTTCACAAGCAAATATATAAATGTTTTAACTGTCAATAAGATATGGTGATCAGAGATAGTTTACTTCTCTTGAACTAAAGGTGGAAATTAGATGTTTTTACTATTAATACTATATATTTTGTTAAAATTAACCCCTAAAATCATGTTTTAAAAAGAAAAAACTTTTTTATGTAGAAATAAAACTACGAGAAATAAAAGTTTTTCTAGTGAAAATATGGCATAAACAAACCGCTAAATTAGAAATGAACTGCAGAGATGAAGGAAAAATAGGTTCAATAGGTTGTGTGATGCATAAAATATTTTTGACACAGGGGATTTTTTTAATGAAATTCTATAACTATTACACTACTAACAAATGGACTTAGGCATAGGACAAGGCATATTATACAATAAGGCAGACTTAAAAAGAGCATATTTTTTTTAAAAAAAGTATATGCCTTGTTTGTATAAAATTAAAAGTGTATCAGAGTATACTCTTTAACCTTTTGCAGTCGTATGCCTACTCTCAATTGAGCTAGCTAGTATATTAATTCCGACCAGCTTGATGCCCATGTATAAACTTAATACAACGGCAAAGGGTTAAAAGAACTTGGTTTCTGTAGAATTGCTTTTTCTCAAACTTGACGAAGGAAATAATTTTAAAATCATGACATTACATCAGAAATATTGCAAAACAAGAACTCAGATTAAATTTTACTTCTACCTAAAACATCTGCATGTATTTGTGCTGTAGAAGAAAAATGATAAATCGGTCATGGAAAATGCATTGTTTGAAAACGGAAATTAAACAAAATTTTCAGAAACATAATTTCACCCTTGATAAAGATTCTCTGGAAGCAATTCATGTAAGTTGGTTCATACTTTAAACATTTTTGTAATAACCCTGAATTTTTGTAATAACCATGAATTTTGTAATAACCCTGAATTTTTTTTTTGTAATAACCCTGAAAATCAATAACATTGTGAAGTAAATTAATTCATTTGATGAAGCATTATACTTTTGATCAAACAATAAGTACATAATAATTACTTATATTTCTACAAGGAATGATTTTTACACATTAAGAGTTTTATTTAAACATAAAAGAGAGTTTTTTTACAAATTGCTTTTGACAATACAGACATACACAACAAATAGAAGAATTTACAATTCCAAGATTTAAGTCTTCTTTTCCTCTGAAAAAAAAAATAAAACTTGTAATATTAGAAAATATTTAAAAGCAGTTAAAAAACAGGGATACTATAAAAAATATTTTAAATAAAATTATTTTTTAAAAAAAAATAATGGGCTTTAAACAAAGGAAAATGCATTTCTCTATTAAATTAAGTAGTTGGTGCAACTTAATAGTTTCTTCTAGAAAACAAAGGGTATTCTTTGGTTACCCAAGTGCAAGGAAATTTAAACATTTTTTTTTATTTTACTTTTTATAAGTTTAAATAAAATAAAAAGTTGGCGGGACTAACAGGAAAGTATCTATTGAGCCATTTCAATAATAGATGCAATTTTTGCCTTTGTGCCTTTTTATAAGTTGATAATGATTCCATTTGTTTTCAGAATAACAATAAGTTTTGTTTTCACGAGATAAAATTTATATTATACAAAATTCATGTTATTCAAACATAGAAAAATTATAGACTCAATATATTTTTGAAAAGAAATTAAAATTTCTGTAAAGCAATGTTTTTTTTTTCTTTTTTTAAATTTTAAAACAAAAATAAAATGCTTATATCCTTTTCCTTTAGTCTCAAAACATGCTATACTTCTCACGATCTAAGTTTATCATGCTTTTATACAAAGTATTAAAAAAAAGAAACTATTTATTAAAAACAGTATTTTATAAAATTTTTGTGCATATAGATTAGATTTTAATTATAGATTTTTAAACATATAAATCTTAAATAATATTACATTAGAAAGTATAATTAAATAATCAAGATATGATTTAAATAATTATATATTAAAATAGCAGTTTCGACAATAAATATAACTATTGCAATCTTTTTTATACCTTCTCTGCATCAAGTAATTCAATTAATAATTATGTAATTCATAGTACACTGGCTTATACACTCGTAAATTAATGATTCTTAAGACTACTAACAAAGCATGATGTTGCTTTGAGTTATTCAATGAACAAAGCTGTTTGGTAAAAAAGATTTATACCTTTTCCATCACAGGCAACTATTTTGACTTTATCAACTCTAATCAATTCCTGGACCTCACGAAATTCCACATCTTTTAAGACAAAAGTCCAAACATTATCACAAAACCTGTAAGTTTCCAGATGACCAGCCTAGCAGGAAAAAAAATTTAATTTTTAAGAGAATAAATGAAACACAGAAAAGGAAAGCCAGCAAATTTAAAATACAAAATCTAAAGAGATTCAGACATAATAAAGATGAAATTATGTAGAAGACATTGTATGAGACACAAATAGATAAGAAAAAGCAACCATTTCAGAATTAATTAAATTGAAAGGGTTAAGAGGTTGAAGATTCTTTTCTTTTTCTTTTTAAAGATCATTTATTTTTGCATTATTAAGCTCCAGTAAAAATACAATTCTACTTCATTTAAATAAAATGAGGATTAAACAAAAAAAAGAAAGTTTAAAATTTTAGCTGTACAGCAATTAATGTATATGAAAATAAAATCAATTGCTTTATGTCACTGAGTAAATTAAACATACTTCCTGGGAAAACTTTTTATTTATTTACTTTTAATTTTATTGAAATATTTTTTTTAAAAAATATGTATCTTAGATTTAAATATTTACACAAAATTAATATATTTTATCTTTAAAGGAATACATTAAAGAAATTTTAATTTAAAGATTAAGAGTCATGAATTTAAAATATATCAAAAAATAACAATATAGAAAAGAGAATTTTTTTCTTTTCATAAGGGATAATTTATTATTTCTTTCTTGGAGAATTTTTCTTTTAAGTTAAAAAAAAAACTAACTACAGTCGACTCGTGTTATAACGACCCTGTGATAGAACGACCAACATGATATAACGACCCTGTGAAGGAGTCCCAATTCACATCCATAAAAGATNAAACACGTGAAGTTGATTGTCATGGCAGTAAAAGTGTTTATAATGACTCAGAACTCGGTGATGATGTTAATAATGATGATTTTTATGTAGGAAAGGACAATAATACTTAAATGGGTAAAACAGATCGGAAGAAAAAATTTGACTTAATTTAGAATTGGATTCAATTATAATAATTGATTTGTCACTTTTATATTATGTATTATTTGAGCATAACTGTCCTTTTTATACTTTTTCAACAGTTTAACATGTTTAATTAAATGTTTTTTACAGCATTTAACTTTTGTAATAGCGTTTGTGATTAATAAATAAAAATTATTATTGAAAATATTAAAAAATATATGAAAATTAAATAAAAATTAAAAATATACATAAAAAACTAATATAAGGTCCGGGTGTAAAAGCCTGGACCTAAAAAGAGTAAAAATAGGAGATTTAAAGTAATACATATTAACAGAAAACACACAAAACAGAGATGTATCTGACAGATACATCGCGCCCGATGCAGTAAGTTTCGAGACGCGCCCGACGGAGTGTTAAAGATTAAGAGTCATGAATTTAAAATACTATATCAAAAAATAACAATATAGAAAAGAGAAATTTTTTCTTTTCATAAGGGATAAAAAAAAAACTAACTATAAGATTTCTTTTTTTGTCAAATTATTTAAATTTATCTTGACACGTTATAGAAGTTAAGAGTAAACAATGAAGTAACCAAAACAACACATTAAATTTTCCAAAAACTCGATTAAAAATACAAAGACAAAACACTTGATGTAAAACAACAGTTTCTTGAAATATAGGTTTGAAAACTTTCAAATTAAAATAAATGACAAGGTGCGTAGTCAAATCTAAGCACCTTTAAAGTACTTTTTAAGCACTCAAAAAATATTTTTAAGCACTATTTACATAACATAATGCAAAATAGTTTTCAAAGACTTTACATGATCATGATAAAATAACTAGTTTCTGACAAAAAATTCTTTTCTTGATTATATCAGCCACGGTAAAAAGATCAAGATTCTTCGGTTCAATTTCAGAGAGTGGAAAATGAAGTCTGAAATTGAGAATATCTTGTAAAATATAGCAGTTGCTCATGAGAGAGCAAGAATCTCACCGAACCCAGTTCAGTAGACGCACATACGGACTCTCAAGTATTTCATCAAACATGTAAGATGATTGGTGTGTTATCATACATTGCGGGCCGATGGTACATCGAAATAGATTCTGGTGGAATGATTTGTGAAAAGGCTGAATAGAACTAAGTGAAAACTACACTTTTGAATAATACGCAGTCAAAATCGACAAGGTAAAAGAAAAATTAAGTACTTTTTAAAAACACCCCATGAAAAAAGCACCTTTAAGAGCGTTTAAAAAAATGAGAATCAAAAGCAAGCACTTTTTAAAAACGTTACGCGCCATGCATGAGTAGTAAAGATCACTTTTAAGACTTTTTCATAAACCGTGAAGAAGAAAAAAAATTCCTTTTTTTAATTGATAAAGTTAATATGATTATAAGCTTTAACTTTTGCAAAACCTATTATGGCTGTTTGTTTTTGCAGAACATATTATGGTTGTTTGGATATTAAGAAGTAAACTAGCTACAATGCAATGTCTAGAATGTCAGAATCAAGAGAAATAAAAGAAGCACACATTTTTCATCTTAAGGTAGTAGCGCTGCTGAATTTTCTGCTGCTTGTCAGGAGAAAAGATTTCTGATTGCTGAAGTTGTATTTCATGAATTAGCTATGTGTAAAAAATGTAAATAACAAGCTCCAAACCAATAATTTTATATTTAAGTTTTACTTAAAGTTTAAATGAACAATATTTCAAATTAGGATTACTTTCATGGAAAACTTTTTAATTAGGTTTCAGAATTCAACGTCGTAATATACAAGCTGGATTATGATGGGGATTTTATCTAATTCATCGTATAGCATAGGGGTGCTCAACCTGCGGCCCGCGGGCCAAATGCGGCCCGCCAACCCTCGATGTGCGGCCCGCGGCCGCAATCTGAACAAAAGGGAAAAAAATTAAATATTTGTTTTTGAAAAATAATAAAAAAATTCGGTAGTTTAAATTTACACTTTTAAGTTTTTGACGCTCCCAATCTCAATCAATGTAGTTTTTCGATGGTTAACGCTACGGATTTCAGCATAGTTTTAAAAATCTCAATATTTTTAATACATCATTATTACGATTTACGAATTTTAATTACCACTTTTGACGCTTTTCGTATGTGCCAATTCCAATGACTTTCCGGTAGTTATTGCTACCCATTTTCAAGTAGTTTCTGAAATAGCGATTTTTGAAAGTATGAAACGCTTTATTTGTGCAAACTTCATGGAAAATCTAAATGACTTTAGATCCGTTCTTCAACAGTTATTGCTGCACATTTCCGCCCGGTTTTTAAAACTTCGATATTTTAGCACGATATTATTACGAATCGCGAGTAAAGAATCGCTCATTTAGATAACCATTTTTTGACATGGCTTATTTGTAACGATTTTATCGCAANCTTGGGTGTGTACTATCACTTCCTAAAATTTTGCCCATCTTTTTAGAATCACTCTGTATATAGCAATGTATATTCATCTCTTTAGGAGGCAAGATGTAGATAGAAAAAAATGCAGGGCATTATCTCCACAACTAGGAGAATAGGAGTTTATATACTAACTTTGTCGTATAAATTCTATTATCAATATCACTTAAATCTCAGCAAAGGTAACTGATTTTGCCTTAGATTTACAATTTTGCCATTTCAATGAATCATTTTGCCCTTTACATTTATTCTCATCTCCCTAGCTCTCCTTTGCTTCCGTATCCGGAAACAGCCCTGAATAGTCACACAAACTATTTCTTCTTTACCAAGCACAATCCTGTAATAGAAGTATCTGAATTTGTCTCCCAAAAGATTTTATGACATTAAAAATTAAGAAATATTTAAATCATACCTTAAAAGTCAACCTGGACTTCACTTTTTGCGCCAATGCAGTATTGATCACTTTATCAAATTGCAGGAGTATTTTTAAGGCCAACTGATGAGTTATTTGTCCACACTGAAAATGTGTAATATTGTATTAGAATTTTATAATAATGTGTTCTGCATAATAGAATATGCTTTGAATAGCATATTTTAATTTTAAAAAATCTATCACAAAGGGTGGGAGGAGTTATCTATAAATGATGCAGTTTTCAGGTCGATTCTGAACAATGTGTAAGACTAGAGTTGATGTGTGTTAGAGATGAAATTAAGTTGCTTAGAGAAGTTAAGGAAGAAACTAAATGGCTATGGAGTTGGCTTTATAATGTTTGATTAGCACTATACGAGATAGATCCAATAAACTGTAAATGAATTTTAAAATTTTTTTAATGGGGATATTTTAATGTAATATTTAGGCCTCAACATTTTTCTGCCACAGTATGCCACCACAATTGCCAAGATACCAGAGGGAAACTTCCAAAATTTCTAAAAAAAATATGTAGAGGTTTGCTAAGAGGTATACCGAGTCCCCACTATAATATTTTTTTAATTTTTTGATAGCTGAAATTTTGAAATGCTACAATATGTCTATTACTTTGGCATAGGTACCAATACAATCATTCCAATTTTAAAAAAATAGGTGTTAGACAAAAAGCCATTTTAAAGAAAATGAAATAAATCCATGTTAACTTACGTGCGTTTGCATTTTAAATTAAGAATAAAAATGTAATAAATACACGTAACTTACATGCGTTTATATTTTAAATTCATGTATTTACATTTGTTTTTTAATTAACATGCATATTTTTAAATACAGTCAAACCTCGATATCTTGAACTTGAAGAGAGAGTAGAAAAAATTTGAGATATCGAAAATCGCATGTTATCGATGGTAGAATAAAGAAAAATGCTCTTTACACACCTTATTTACTATTCCATATTTATTCTAAAAACATTTTTTACACTTTCATTTAAAAAAAGATTCAATTGTTTGCTTTAGAGATGTGTAAGAAAGTTTGTCTATAACACTTTCTAAGTGGACTAAGTGGTTTAAATGTCTCTTCTGACATATTCGGCTGCCTCTTAATAAATCTCCTTACAGTGTCCACTGCAGAAAGTGCTTGTTTGCAAGTAACATTGGGCTGTAAATCTTTGATTTCCTCATTCTCTTCTTCTGATAGTTCACAAGAAGCTTTCGTTTGAGCGATAATATCATTGTTAACCCACTGACCACACACTGTTATTGCATCATCTACGTTTACAAAGTCATGAAATTTCATTAGTCCGGTCAATCTGTTCCAATCATTTTCAGTGCAGTTTTAAGCAGAATTAACTCTATTGATTGATTGACTACTTTTGTGATCTTTAATGAATCCAGACTTCTTGAAGCCATTCATTATCGTAGAGGAAGACACATCATTCCATACCTTGTCAGTCATTCTTAAATTTTATAAATTTTTTTTTTTGGAAAATTTTTTTTAATTTTAGAAAAAAAATCTGCTTCATTTATGAAAAAAAAATTCAAGTTATGGAGGGATTAGAAAAAAAAAATCGTGAAATCAAGTTTTTTTTTAACATTGAGTGTATAGCAAATTTGAAGGGAATTTTTTTTCCTTTGAGATATCGAAAAATACGTGAAATCCAGGTTCGAGTTAGCGAGGTTCGACTGTAATTATAGATTTATTTAGGCCTTATTAATAATTTACTTTTCTCAAATATGGATTCAATATTATTGAGCATTAGCATACTAATCCGGTTTTAATGTTGTTTATTCACTATTGTATTTGGTGCTTGAGAGCTAAGTTTGATAATTTTTTTCTGCCATTAATTGATATTTTTAATTGCTAGGCTGAAAGTAAAAAAAAACGAAACTTTCACTGCTGTAGAGAATAACAAGAATTCTTACAATAATAAACACAAAAACTTCTTCATAACACACTACTACAATATATACACAATAATTTCAAAAGAAATAGATCTAAAAGCTATTTTACGCTTACTTGAATTAGCTCATCCAGTGATTCCTGCAAAGTATGGCCAAGTGTAGTGTTTCTGTATAGCTGATAACTCATTGCGTAGAATAGTAAAAACAGATTAGAATCAAATTTTAAATAATCAAATTCACAGCTTCGCTTTATTTTCTTGAAATTTGTCAGGATTGATTAAACTTCTGGCTGTCTATCTCTGCCCGACTAAAGTCTGTTAAAATTGGTAGTGACAGTAAATTGGAAATAGCTTAGACTGTGCTTTTAGCTTTGAAATATTCGTATTTTATAAAAGAATTTGTCAGAGGCAATTTTAATTGATTAAAATTTTTTTTCATGTTTTCTAGATAAATATTCAACCAAATATTCGAGAAAAATAATTTAAAGTAATTAATTTTAGATTAACATTTACATGTTTCAAAATGGCAGTAACTATATTCCCTTTTAAAATAAAAATATATAAAAAAGAACTGAAGAAAACTAGTTTTGTAATGATGAGATGACTGTATTAAACTGCTAGTAAACAAAATCACCGTATTAAACTATCTTTATCAACTCTGGACTATTACAAATTCTAACATGAGTACATCTAAATTTTCTGTTGTTCTTCTTTTAATTGTCATCTTTCCTGCAATTGTGTTTTCAAAAGGTGAATTGAGAGTTCTAAATGAAGATACGTGGTCTGAAATTATAACTGGGGAGTGGATGGTTGAATTGTACGTAATTTTATTATTTTCATTTAAATGTGTTAAATAATTTTTTTTTTAAAAATTCTATAAATATTTTGTGTTGATTGCCCATAATTGGGTAATTTATTTTGAAGACTTTAAGACGCATTTGAGTCTCTCTGCTTAGCAAAATCTATCCGCTATCCAATACAGTCTTTTAAAAAAAGGCCTATTCATTGCTTCAAAGATATTTATCATCCCCAAATCATAGGTTTTATTTCCTTCTTGTTTCAAACAATATTTCTTGAACTTCTTAGTGCCTGTATTTAAAAAGAAAAAACAATTGTAGTGTCCATTTTATATTCATCATATAGTCTAACAAAAATCTTCTATTGGGTTAAAAAAAAAAAGGTTTGTGTTGTCATTAGTTTACTTTTTCTAATATGTAGTATGAAAGAATACCTTTCATTATAGTCCCCTTTTCCATGTGTCTTTTTATTTTTTCCGCAGTGTTACAACAAAAGTTGAAAGTATACAGCTGTAGCATTAAAAAACCTCGTATTTAAAAAATGCACTATATCCTATTTTGAAATTAATTAAAATATGTGATAATTTGACTGAACTTTTCATCTCTCTGCAATTATACAGAAGTTCATTCTAAAATATTTCACAGATCACTGAATACTTAAATTCTTCCTTCACGATTTGAATCAGATTTATGGTCTTTCTATGATCTTAAAGGCAAGTTATGTATCCCTTCTTAGTCGTCAAGATTTTAAATTATAGATTGAAATTATATAACTTCAGTCTGTAATTTTCTTGATGTCCCGTTTTGTATTATAAATGATACTCTAGATGCCTTTGTTTAAAATAAATAACCCACTAAAAAGTTTTAATTGGGTAATCTTACCGCTTCAGTTTCTTGAGATTATTTATTTAATAAAATGTATTTAATTTATAAAATTTTATCACTTTGCTCATTCATGTGCAAATATTACAATAATATAATTGTTCGATTTATATTTGTCTTGTATATTAATTGTTATATTGTTTGGCTGTTCGATTTATGTTTGTCTTGTATATTAATTGTTATATTGTTTGGCTGTTCGATTTATGTTTATCTTGTATATTAATTGTTATATTGTTTAGCTATGCACCATGGTGCCCTGCTTGTCAACAATTGCAACCTTTATGGAAAGAGTTTGCCCAATGGAGTGATGACTTAAGTATTAAAGTTGGCAGTGTTGATGTTACAACTAGTCCAGGTAAATTTTGTTCATTTTTAGTATAACCCATTGTTGTAGTATTTTGTTGATACTCAATGGAAATACAAGCCTTAGAGCAGGCAAAAGGTTAAAAAACCATTATTAACTAGCTATATTTCATGTTTCTCCATTATATTTATGTACCTTGAAGGTTGGATACATCTGTAGGCAGGGTTTGTTGATTTAAATCAACTTGATTAAAATCACGATTTAAATCATGATTTAAACCAAATGATTTTTTTAAAAAAATCATTGATTTAAATCAACTAATTTTTTTTATCGATATATATATTGATTTTAAAAGTTAAAAAACAGTGTTTTAAATTTTTGATACTTTTATTATTTTCTTTTCTTAGTATTAAANTGTTGATGTTACAACTAGTCCAGGTAAAATTTGTTCATTTTTAGTATAACCCATAATTGTAGTATTTTTTTGATACTCAATGGAAATATGAGCCTTAGAGAAAGCAAGAGGTTAAAAAATCGTTATTAACTAGCTATATTTCATGTTTCTCCTTTATATTGCACCTTGAAGGTTGGATACATCTGTAACATCCTTTCTCATATCCTTTTTTACTTACTCACAGATTTTTATACAACAAAAAATTCCACACACTGATATTTGTACTAGATATTGATTATTCACCATATTTGCTAAATAATGCATTGGAAGATAAGTTTGATTCGTTTATTTACCAGCTCATAAAATTTAACTGAATTTTATATTGAGCTACTTATAGATTTTCATATACAATTAGAAATATAATATGTTATGTATAATTTATGTTATATATTTTTATATGGAGCTACTTATAGATTAACTTATGGTAAGAGTAACAAAATAGTAAAATAATATGTAACTGTAGAAATTATCATTATGATTAATTGTTTATATTTTCCTAGGTCTTAGTGGTCGTTTTATGATTACAGCTTTACCAACAATATTTCAGTAAGTAACGAATCAAATATTAAAATTTTAACTTGTTTTTCAATTACAATGAAACCTCCAGGAAACACCATCTCTATGTAGCAACCACTTCTGAGAGTCACAGAATTTTTTTACATGGATTTCATGTTGAAGAAAACCGTTAGGAGAGACCATTAAAACCTATCCCAGCGACTGGGCAAACCTTTGCACCAAATGCAGAAAAAGTCTAATAAGGAAACACGAGAAAATATCAAAACAAATAAGTAGGATAAAATGCATTCAAAATATTTGTGTGATTTTCTTATTTAGAGCTCTTTTTGACAATCTCTGAAAAAGATCTACAAGCTCATGACGCAGTCAGCGTACACTAAAGACGATGCTATCAATGATTTGTTTTTAGAGTTAAAAGTTAATTAAGAGGAAAAGATATTATTTTAGAAAAAACTAAGAATCTCAAACAAACAAACCTCTTCTCATTTTTTAAAGCTAACAAATTTTTAGCAAACTACTTAAACAAAAAACATAATTGTTCAGTTATTTAAAAGTACTTTTGCTCCAAGAAAATGACACTGAGTAAAATTAAAATTTTTTGCAAAGAATCATATAACTTTGATAACATTTTGAAGTTAATGGAAATACTCCTAAGAAAGACCAACCTCCATTAACGACCATTTTACTATCGAACAGAGAGTGGTCGATACCAGGAGGTTTCACTGTATATAAAATTATTGTGTCTTGTAAAAATATTACATTTGTTCTAATATGAAAATATATTTCTATGTATATAATTATATTTAAATTCCCTACAGGTTAGGAGAAATATTTCAGAGATCTAAAAGTTTTATTATGATAGCAGAAAAATATATATATATTGGGCTAACATTACACAAATTTTATTAAACTTAACTAAATTTAAAGATTACAGTTACAGAAAAAAATAATCTTAATTTTTATTAGAAATCTGTCTAAATATTAGTGATTACGATTAAAATTTTGTTATTAGCAAGCTTCTCTGCTTCATAAAAATCAAAAGCTATTTTCAGTCTTGTTCAATCAATGTAAACTCTAATTCTGCACCCGACTTACACCGACCACAGTCCTGGTGTAAATTATCCTCAATGTTAGACTGATCTTAGGTTAGAATCCTCTTGCCATTTAACTAACCTTTTCATCCTTTTCCTCTCAGTGTAACACAAAGGCGGGTTAGTTCCATCCAAAAGTCCTCCACAGGGGCAAATTTCTCTCAATACCTTGATCCATGAGTTCCCTTGTATTTTGAACTGGGTTCAAAATTATGAGGCTACAGAGTTGAATACCAGAAGTCGTAAACCCAAAATTGGTTCGGCTCTTCAACAACTGTTATAAAATAAATTTAAAAAATATATGTGAACTGTCATTTGATTGATGTGTGAATATATGTCTCATTTCACGACTATTCTTTATCTCAAATTGTTATGCCGTGAGTAAAAATAAAGGAATTAAATATCTTTTGTAAAGCATTTCTTCTATTTCAAATATAAAGAAAAAAGAGTAAGATATTAAGAGGATACTATAGAACTAGAGAGCTTATCTGGAATTCTTTTTACCCTGTATAAGTAATTTAAAATTTCAAATCTAGAAAAAGTAAGTTCCTGTAAATCTAGAGTGAGACATGCTGTTTGAAATACTGAAACAAAATTCTCAAAATAAACACATATTAGTAGACTTGTATAATATACACAAACGCATGAATACTGTTCGCAAAAATTTTTTTACTGTTACTAAAACAGAAGACCCGCCTCTTCAAAGAAAGTTTATCTTTTTTGAATTCCCGAGAAGAAGAAAAAAAATATTCATTTTTACTCTTTTTCCTAACAGTTCAAATGTGATTTAAAACTACTTTTTCATGATTTAAAATTACAAATTGTGATTCTGATTTACACAATTTAGCAAAAGATTTCCATGGTGCGTAGCGTTTTTAAAAAGTGCTTAAACATGCTTATTTTTGTTTTTTAAAAGCCCTTAAAGGTGCTTTTTTCATGGGGAGTTTTTAAAAAGTGCTTAATTTTTCCTTTTCGAAAATGAGATTTTTTCCTTTACTGTGTCGATTTTCACTGCGTATTATGCAAAAGCGGGGTTTTCACTCTGTTCTATTCTATGTTTTCACAAATCAGTCGACCACAATCTATTTCAGCGTACCGTTGGCCCGCATCATATGCTGGCACCCCAATCATGTTACATGTTTGATGAAATACTTGGGAGTCCGCTTTTGCGTCTACTGAACTGGGTTTGGTGAGATTCATGCACTCTCATGGGCAACTCTGCTGCATTTTGCGAGATATTCTCAATTTCACACTTAATTTTCCATCCTCTGAAATTGAACCGAAAAATCTCGATCTTTTTATCGTGGCTAATACAATCAAGAAAAGAATTCTTTGTCAAAAACTAGTTGTTATTTTATCGTGTGAAAACTATTTTAAATTTGGTTAATGTATGTAGTGCTTAAAAATGTTTTTTGAGTACTTAAAAAGTAGGTGCTTATTTTTCGTTGAGAGATTTGACTATCCACCCTGATTGGCTATGCACCCTAAGCAAAATTTCCTGATTTCTCATGGCTTACTCTAGGTTTCCCTGAACTAACTTTTTTCTATGTTTTATATTAGTTATGGAGGGTAAAACAGAACGATGAAAAGTTTCTCCCGTTGTTTAGTTTCTGCTTAATATTATTTAAGACTACATAAAGTGTTGTTTTCTTTCCATCTATTTGTTTTCTCTCAAAATTTTCCTTATTTATCTTGGTTTATTCAAAAAATTAATTTTTATTGAAAAATTGTTCTTATATGAACTGATTGTTTCCAAAACTTACAATCATTATAAAAAAAAAGGATGCTTCATTTCAATCGTGTGGTGGCAGTGTCTTTTTAAAAATAATCGTATTGAATGTATACAATATGAATTTAAAAATTTCCAATCATGTATGCAGTACTTTTAAAAGTACAATAATAAAAAAATAATATTATAACTGAACTTACATATTTTTCAAAATAGTCAATTTATCTGTCACTTTTCAATTTATTTATTTAAAGAAAAGTCTTTGTTTTGTAGATTTTAATTCCTTGAATTCGTTATAATCTTAATCGTTTCAAAACTATGATATATGCTTGTAAATTTTGTTTTTGCATAAATTTCTTACAATTTATTTTGTAAGATATCCTTATTTGTGTTGGTTGCAAGTAACTGTTATTTAACAACTTATTTTGGGATTTAAATGCATTGTAAATTAACGTACATTAAAGACAAATTAGAAAGAAAAAAATTTTGCAGTATAGCAAATATGTAGTTGATAATAATTATTGAATGTTAAATGTGACACTTTTAAAGATATCAAATATTTCCTTTATAATTAAAAACCTTAAAATTGTTGTTTTTGAACTCAGAATTTTCTTTAAATTCTTATCTAGTATCATTATAACAATACTAAAAATAGGAAAACATTCCATATTACTAATTCATTTATTGTAACCTATTATGTACCTTATCTTACATTTTTACCTTGCCTCATTACTTTAACATTCTGATAAAAAGAAGTAAGGAAAATTGTGTAGAAGGTCACTTTTTATCAAATTTTCAATGTCTTAGATCTTTTCATTGTATGCTTGGAAGTTAACAAGATCTTACGCATACTTAATGCTATGCAAATAAAATTTGTTTTTCTTTTTTTATTATTTATTTTATATTATTTTAAATAATTCCTTTACTTTTAACATCAGATGTTAAAGATCGGAAAACTTTATTTGTGAAATAAAGGATTGGGAGTAGTTAAAATTTAGTACTGCATTTACTTATTTATATTTATTTGCATACATTACATTAATCTTACATAATCTCTTATTTGTTTAAAGATAACATTTGAACTGTAGAACTTATTAGTATATGGAGGACAAAATCTATTTATTGTTCAAGAACTTTAAAGTATTTTTTGTACTTAAAAAATTAAATATCTAATATAATTTTTTGAATTAAATAAAAAATTAAGCTTACAAAATTTTGAGTTTTACTTTTAGCCACTTGAAGTCTTATTTTTTTCCCCTTGCTATAATATTTTTATTATTTTTTAGAATCCATTTATATAAATAAGTAATTTTTTCCTGTCAAAAAATATATTTTATAGCTTAAAAGCTAATGTTGGGAATTCAATAAGGTATTTTTTTGGTACATTACTTGTATTTCTTTTGATAATATTTGTTTGTGTGAACTTTTTGAACATTTAAATCAGTACAAAAAGGACGTAAAAGCAAGAAATCAATTTTTAATATTCTCCTACAGGCTAAGACAATTATAAAATGCTTAATTATAAAAATTACTTTACTCTATTCATTTTAATATCGGTTTCTAAAAGATTTTAATGAAGATTTAACTTCTAATATCTTTAATGATGGATATGTTTACTCACTAATTCATTTTGAAAAAAATCTGATTTTAATATAGAAAACACTTTTTTATAATTCTTTTTTTAGTTTATTGAAGGTATGGTGGTTTACTTTTTTTTTTTTCAGTGTTAAAGATGGTGTATTTAGACAGTACAGAGGAGCCAGAGACAAAGATTCTTTTATAAGCTTTGTTGAAGAAAAAAAGTGGACTTCAATTGATCCAGTATCTAGTTGGAAATCCCCTCAATCTCTTCAGATGTCAACTGTATCTTATTTTTTCAAGCTTGCCATATTTTTGAGAAATATGCACACCAGTCTAGTTCAAGATTTTGGAATTCCATATTGGGGCTCATACATTATTTTTGGACTCTTGACTATTTTGATTGGTGCTCTTCTTGGCTTGGTAAGCTGTGAAATTTCTTTCTCTCCAATATTTTTTTGTAATATTTCAAAAAATATGAATAGAGTTTTTTAGCAAAGTAATGTTCACAAGCATTTTTTGACAATATCTAGGGGAGAGTCAGGTAGCCCCACCCACTTAAGGATTATTGCTTATATTTCTGTATAATATTGAGTAATATTCAATATTTTTGTATGTTTCTATTGTTTTATCATTTAATTAAATAATGCAGAAAATATAAATCAAAAAAAGAATAGTTTAACTTAAAAAAGTAGAAATTTGAAAAAACATGTTTTTCTGCTGTTTTAAAATGTGTCGGGTAGCCCCGCCCAGTTACAAAAATTATGTTTTTTTTTACTGTTTTTTCAGGTGTAAATGAAAGTGACCAATGTATTGACAAAAGATAAACCTCATTTATCATTTTTATCACAAAATTATTTTATTTGTTACATATTTATATACTTTTAGTGAATTCTATCATTTAATAACAACAAATGTCATACTTTTTATTATTATTAATGTATATTAATAGGTTGTTGTTAAAAATGCATATAACATTCAAATTTGAAGCAATAAACTAATAATCTTTGCAACCATATATTTATCGACGAAATAAAATTGGACTGTGATACACGACATTCATGTGAGCGGGGCTACCTGAAATCCAATTTTTTTGTAAATTTGAAATTACTCAAACAATTTTTCACGTATAAACTTCTTTCTTTGTGCAAATTAAACTTAAGACTGCATACTTTAATGCTGTATGTATAGAAAAAATTATTTTTTCAGTATTAAAATGAAGTTTGATCGAAATATTCAACCAATTTTTCTTAATTTCATGACTACTGTATTAAATATATTTTCAAAACTATTGTTTGCCATATTACCAGCTGCATAAATACTTGAAACTTTGAAAATAATCTTTTTTAATATAACAATTAATGTCCGATGACCCATTGACTTGAAAAAATATTCTATACATATGAAATTGACAGTGGGCGGGGTACCCGACACTCCCCTACCTGTTGTAATTTGCCTGTTATTTGTTAAATTTCTAATGCTTGTTATTGCTAAGAAAAGCTATTTGTCCTTTTAACCTACCAAGCATATTTAAAAAATTCTTTACTGAAATGACAACTATTGCAACCGGAGGAAATACTTTTCAACTGATACCTGTTTACAGTGAATGGAAGAAAAAGTGTTCAAAAATATCAGATGTAGGAAAGTGCGCTAGATTACTTAGAAAATAAATAAGCCCTTTATAGTTAATCCAGGTGGTCAACTCACCAAGGAGTTTATGTTAGCTTTTTTTACTATTCTCCAATGTAAGGAAATTTTAATGTATGTTTCAAAATGGCTGAATATTTACTGGAAAGAAAATTTTCTGTCTAACATAAGATGGTTTTTAAATAGTATTACATAGTGCTGCTAGACAAACTTTACTTGTTTTAGTGATCAACTTACAAGATTGACAGATAATCAGGTTATGAGGGTATTACTCCTATATATTTTATCGAATAATTAAGGTCAACTTGGCAGACTTCATTATGTCTACTAAACTGCATAATTATTTAAATAGCATTTTTAGAATGTGCATACCTAGTAGTTCTTGAAGCAGTAATAATGACATTTGCTATTTTAGTTAGTTTTTCTTTGTCTAAAATTTAAATAAGTGTATTTATCAAAAGTTGTTACCAAGTTTCAATTACTAGATATCTTTAAATTGTTAAACAGTGAAATTTTTTTACAAACTGTGCATTAATTCAACTGAAAATTATAAGACTTAAAGAATATCTTACAAATTATTTGCTGTGATTTGAAGACAAAAAAGTGTCTTTATCAACCCCACTGGCACTGATATGTTGGTTTATATAGCAACAGGACAGCTTTTGTTTGATCTTACTAAGTGATTGCATGAAACAAGTTAAGGATTAATGCTTAACAACAATACTAATCAAAAAAGAAAGTTTGCTAAATATGCTTAGAACAAAATTGTTTTATAGTAAAGTTTTTGTTTTTATAAAATTCTTTAAAATCAAATGAAATCATTTAAAATTCTATACTATGCTCAAATGTCATAACAAATATTTCAATGTTAAATTTTTTAAAACTTTTTTTGTTGATAAAATAGATTGTGAAGTGCTGTAAATCCAAAACCAGCTTAATTTTGTAGCTGTAAAGCTTACGTGCTTTGTATTTTTAAAATGTAGTGTTTCGTTGCCATGAGTATGCAAATATTTAACTAAAATACTGATAAAGTCAATTGTATTCGATGAGACCTGAATGATACAGAATTTTGTTAAATAGATAAAAAATTTAAAAAACAAAGTTAACTTAATCCTGCTTATTTTTTAATTAAAAAATTTATCTTAATCACTGTGCATACGAAAATCAATAAATAAAAACTTGTGTTTGCTTTAACATTGCAATTTTAAGAGTGATATAATTTTTGATAGATTTTTGAGTGTATAAAAAAAAACTGAATAATCAAATGGTATAAATGTTAAAATGATAGTCTCTCATTCATTTAAATTTATGAAGTTAATTTATTCTTTAAAAATTTATTAATTAGCGTTCAAATTTCTTGTCATGGGATAGTTCAAAATTATATATTGATGTTTTAACTATGGATATTTATTTTATTTATGGGTGTAAAGTTCAAAGAAAAGAATACTTATTTTCTCATTCCCTCATATTGAAAAAAGGAAACTTTTATGAGGTATTGGTTCTAATGTTTTTAAAGACCAGTGAAAAAGTATAGTTTTGTTTTACCATTTTTTTAAGAGCAGTTAAAGACCAGTGTGCAGGCCCGGATTAACCTATAGGCACACTAGGCACGTGCCTAGGGCCTACGAAATTCAGGGGGTCNGACCAGTGTGTCTTTAAATATGTATATTAGATTTATTATTTTAAACATGATTCAGACTGAAATTATTATTCCTTCACCATGTCATCATTCCCTCGCCTTAATAATAATAAAATAAAAAAAATTTTAAACTTGATAATTTTAGTATTTAAGCATGACTACTATATTTTTCTTACCTAGTGTCTTCTTCTGTATCTTATTGCAAAAAATTATACTTTTCTTTTCTTTGCTACTACCTGAAAATAACCTGTTTGTAGAGAATAACCCAATTCTTATAAGTGCAAAACAACTCCTTCTGATTTCCACATAGTTTTTAAAATCAGATATTTTTAATACAATATTATTTGTTACAAAGCACGGATGTCTATTTCAGTAACCTTTTTTTTAAAAAAAAAAGAAAAGAGAGAAAGAAAAGAGTGATTTTCACAAGTTCCTCTTAAGTCCACATGATTTTTTTTAAAAAAGAAATTTCTTTTAGTTAGCACGACTTTGATTTATAAAATACAAAAAAAAACCGGAAGGAATAAGCATTTCTTCTCTTTCAAAATGCGAGAATATTGTCCTTAATATTACAATGTATATTCTTTAATATGTTTATTAAAAAAAATTGCATTTACAATTCTAAAAAATTATTATGATGATGTTGATCGCCATGACTAATATCATAACGATAGTTGAAGTATCATCATTGACGTTTAGCTGTTACATACACATCTTAATTTGGATGATCAAGATAACAATCTCTACATCAAGAAGTTTTGATTGCAAATAATATTCAAAGGTTGGGACTGGGAGGCCCGAAAGGGCACCCCCAGTCGCCAGAAATTTGAAATTGAAAGTTAATTAATTTGTTCCCAACAGACACTAAAGCATGGAGAAAAGATCCAAGGTTGGCAAATTATCGAAATATAACATAGCCAAAATAAAGCCAACCCCCCATAATCAGTATTAGGTTTGAAAATACTTTGGCGATCGCAAATTGCCAACAAGACTATGAGAATTAATATAACCATGTAAGTGAAACATTTTTGTGGTAAGAAATTAATAATAAAGAATAATAAATAGATTTTTTTTCTTCGATTAGTCGTGGCAGTGAATTAATGAGTCTACATTGGTATTGAAATAAAAAGTTAGCCGTTACATTGATCGATAAGAAAAGAATAAAATATTTTATGTTCGCTTTTTATGAAGATGAACTCATTGATTTAACTTAAATATAATTAAATTAATAATGATTAGAAAAAAATAAGTTATTAAAGAAATTTCAAAAGCTAGGAATCGCATGTAATGCCAATTGTGGCATCACAATTATATTCAGTTTTATTCAATGTATGTAGACCTTTTTTATAAACACAACGCTCTTTTATTATTACAAATTGGTTACTATTATATTAATTACTATTAAAAAATATTTTGCAGAATTTTGTTAGTAGTGCTAGATAGATTTGTCGCAGAAAGTCAAAAGAAATTTCTGACTCGGCTTCGTGGATCGAAAATTCTCAAGTGGTAATCTCATGCGCCAAGAGGACTCTCATGCGCTATCTTGCGTATTTTGTACTTAATTAACTCTGAATAAGGGACAGTTAATCTAGGAGATATGCCAATAAGATAAACACTCACCTTGTAATAAAAAAAGAACTTCAATATTTTTGCTTTAATTTACTTGTTTAATCTCATTGAGTAGCTATGTTAATAAATTTATTAAAATGCTTCAAAATATTGAAATGTTTCTGTGTATATTATTTTCAGATTGTAGTATGCATTATTGACTGCCTGTGCCCTTCAAGGATTGGTGGAGGATACCAGCCAATTCCAAGAAATTCTGACTCCTCAGATAAAAATAAGGTAACTTTGAGAACTTAATTCATCCAACTATAATTATAAGTTAAGTCTGGTTATAATCAAAGCTCTATAAAACTAAAAGTTTTACGCACACAGATATTAAACCCAAAAAATTGAAGAAAATGTTTTTTTTTCTGCACTTTTAATCTTCTTATTTGAAAATATATACCTGTATAAAATTGTGCTTAAACTGATGTTTTATGTTTGTCAGAGTTTCACATTAAATAGCTCATAAAAATTTTACTTAAATCCCATAAACTTAATTTATGTTCTCTTTTCTACTAAATGCTATTATATTCTTTGTCTTCCGTTATATATTTTTTTAAATCTTTTTAAAGAACAATAAGTGACTGATGAAAGTAATCTTTTATTTAATATAAATTTTTAAAATATCTATCAAATTTTAAAAATTATTTACTGTCTGCTATCTTAGTGTGAGGTTTACAGTTGCTTTAAGTTTTTATTTCTGTCAAATGTTGCTAATTATATTTTGTAACTTTGTCTAAATATATGTGCCATATTTATCGGTATATATTTTATGGTCGCTGATGTATTGTACAGCTGTTTAAAACATAAGCCTTTCTATGAAGACAGGAGTTTGCGATGTTTATCTGTCAGTTTCCAATTTTTGACTTATTCATTGTCTATCGTGAAGCAAATTGTAAATGCTCAATCTTGAGTTATTCAATTTCTAAAACTATCAGAGCCAGAGTGTCCCATGTTGAAAACGTCAAGAGTACTATCAATATGTTCAATCCCCATGTTCACCATTAATAATATTCTGTATTTAAAAAGCATTCAGCACCACAAGTACTTAATGACAAAAAATTTCCAAAGAAATTTACAAACTCACACAGTTTTCACTTCAAGGTCAATAAAATAATCAATTGTAAAAGGCAACCTGTTTTTAAGCATTTTCTAGTGTATTTTTCTTAACCATGGCTTTTATTTTTGATAGTTTAAGCATGTTTAAGGAGCCAAATGATTATGTCCGTTTGATTATTCAGGAGCTAATTGCATAAGAGAGTTCCGTTGCAAATTAATTTTGTATCTTGTATTGGCAGAGATGATTGTGCTCCGGAAAAAATCCGGATTTCCAGATTTTTCGCTAATTGTGATCCGGAAATTTCTGAAAATCGGAAGTTTCAAGAAATCATCGATCACATTTATGTATGAAAATTTTTGGACTATTTATTTAAAAGTATTAGATCTAGAATTTATACTTGGCATCTCTTTCATTTGTAAATATTTTTTTCTGTTGGAATAAGAAATGTGATAGAGGTAAAAGTAAAATTATGCATAATTATTAATTTAAATTATGCTGCATATCATTTATTTTGAATTTCATGTGAAAATATCAATGATTTAAATTTATAAAGACATTAATTTTGCGAAATGCGTCATTAATGATTTTATTCAAGGATTTTTTAGTTCGGCTCACAATCACCCCTCTATTGGAATAAAAAGTAAATTTGGATGGCAAATGAAAGTCTATATATTGGTCTTTAAAAAGAAAGGATCTCTGCAATATCTGATCTTTCTAAAGAACATAGAATGTGCATTCATAAATACAATTCGAGTAACTTTCAATTAACAAATTTTAATTTTTTAATAGCATGAAAGTGATGGAGAGTTTGAAGCAGAAGATGTAATCAGAGATGATAGTGAAGACATTGATTTAAGACGAAGAAGAGAGCAGCGGAATGAGGAATGACAGAAAATTACGTGACACCTAATCCATCCGGCATTATTTTTTAATTGCAGCATGATGAACTATACTTTGCTGTGTATCTTTCAAATGAGTATTTTTTATACAGATTTATTAAATGTAATGAAATTTAAATGAATTGTAATAAATCTGCTTGTAGTTTGATTTGGTACAAAACTTAATTTTATCATTAGGACCATAGTTTTTATTATGTACTACTCTTGGTGCTGAGCAACTAATGCAATAAATATTGTAAGATTTTTTAGTCGTATCTAACCATGAAATTCTTTGTATATTTGTGCATTGTAAGAGTATATATTGTTCCTATACGATGTGTTACAGAAAAATGTATATCAACCTAAATATCGTTCTATCTAAAACTGAAATCATTCAAAAATATGTGAATTTATCCTGATCAATTGTTTTTATTGAATAATGTGAGGAGAAACTGATTTTGTTGCAGGGAAACAACCAATTTAGAAAAGGCCCAAAGTAATGCTCAAATGTTGTATAAAATGAATAACTCTCACTTTATATATATATATATATATATATANTATATATAGATGTGACAGAAAAAAATTTATAAAAATGTATGCCATTCAATCCTGAAATTGTGTTTTATCCATAAATAAAGAATAATTTTAAAAATATCAGAAAACTCTTAATATGTTAAAAAAATCTTAAATCATTAAGCAACATATTCAAATGCTCAAAGTGTTTAAACTAAATTTTCTTTACAATATTAAAAACTACCTTTATTTAATCAATTATTTAACTATTCCTAAAAATGCAGTAAAAAATAAATTTAAAATTCTCATCCAACTAGAATTTATACNTTAAAAATATCAGAAAACTCTTAATATGTTAAAAAAATCTTAAATCATTAAGCAACATATTCAAATGCTCAAAGTGTTTAAACTAAATTTTCTTTACAATATTAAAAACTACCTTTATTTAATCAATTATTAAACTATTCCTAAAAATGCAGTAAAAAATAAATTAAAAATTCTCATCCAACTCTTAATTTTTATTTACAAATAATTAGTATTGTTTTATCCTTGAAATAAGTTTTATTTAAAATGATTTTTTTTTTTAAATTAAAGCTGTTTATAATATCATGAAAATTTTAAACCCTTAAGTAACATATTCAAAACTCTTCTGTTTTTATTTTTTTTCCTTTATTATTATTATATATTTTCTTAAATTTTAGTAGTGTAATATATGTTTTAATTCTGCTAAAGTGCTTATTTTATAATTTCAAATGAACAGTTACAAAATTAGTAATATTGTGCAATTACTTTTTATATCTCTTTTTTTTTTTTAAGATGAGGAGTCATTAATTTTAAGTTGCTTGTTATTAAATTCCTTTTTCTTACAGAATTTTAATTATAAAATCTTGTACCTATTAAATGCTAATCTTTGATTAATGCAAAATTAGTATCAAGATTATGAACGGTTTGTTCCCTGTTTTGGATTCAGTATTTTTATATTGTTATTACAGCTATTTTCTATGTTTCCAGTGATCTGAAGTGTCAATCAGTTTTATTAATATTTTACCTTTCCTAAATCATTGTTATTTTTTCAATTAAAAAAAAATATTTATTCTTTACAAAACACAAATGAAAATTGTATATTTGCTCAAGACGTTCTATTTATACTGATGATACAACGAGTATTATTTGCTTATTTTCTTTAAACTTATAATAAATAATTTTAGCAATATTTGATAAAAATGACGCATCCCTTGAACATTTGTTTGCAACAGTAAAATAAAAGTTGACTGATAAGTAACTATGCAATTTTAATGTTGAAAAATATTTTCTAAAGTATCATATTTATAGAAAAATAAAAATTTTATATGTTTTATTTTTAAAATATTACGAAAATTTGTTTCTTTCGAATGTTTTCTGAAATTGTTTTTTAGTGATAATATGAAAAAGTACTTTGGTTGAAAAATAAATGACTTCAATTTCTTGCCCAAATTTCATGAAGTCATTTCGCCTATATTTTGGTTTGTGATATTTTCTAATCATTAACAAACTCTATTTTTTACTTTTATATGAGTATTGTGTTTGTTATAATCTTGTATTTCACTTTAATTCCAGAACGTTTGTTTGTGTTTGTTGTATTTTTAGATTAAAAAAGTTAAAGAAATTTGAAGAAAAAAAATTATAATTCAGTAATTGAAAATGTATTTCTTATTGGCATACAACATTTCAGAGGTGCATTCAAAACAATTTTGGTTATGTTTGTAAATGTTTTCAAAAATTTTGATTATGAAAAACATATCTTTCCCAAAATTGCATTAATGAAAAACAATTTTTTAATCCTCAGAAACAATTCTGTTGGGAAAAAAATCATGTTTAAAAAAGCGTTGTTCAAAAAAATTGGCTAAAAAAGGCCCATCTTTTTATTTGTCACAATTTTTCATTAACTGATGCTTTTTCATTGCAAATCGATTGAATACTTGTGCCCTTTTTTTAAAAAAATATATTAATAAAATGAGTATGTGTGAAAGTGGAATGAGTCTGAGACTTTTAAGGGTTGATGTTTAATGAATTTAAAGATATTGGCAAAGATTATCAACTTGAGTGATTTTTTTTAACACTATAATTTGATGAAAGACCAAAATCTATCGATGATTATTAAATCGTAAAAAAAAATAACTGATTTTTTCCATTTTCAAAAATAACGGCTGCAAGTCCATCTTGCATTGCAGTTTTCATTAAAATGTATTAAATCATCTCATGATGGTTGCCTTTAAAGCTAAAGAGTCCCCACTTCTAATAGTACAAATGGTTTTAGTCAAAAATGTTTAAATAATTTTTTTCCCACGAAAAGTATCTAATATTTTACCTTACCTCATTTGCCCATACTGTTGAAATCTTATGTATGATCCCATTTTTATGTTCAGTGAATGAATTTTATTTTGTATGTGTCCATTGTTTTGTCAAAAAAATCATTCAATATTTTTTTGATGTGATAAAATGTCTTAAAAACATTTGTGTATTTAGTCAAAGTAAACTTGGTTAGTGATCTTTCTATTAACTCTAATTTATTATAAATGGTTACTTTCTTTAGTCTCAAAACTGTTTGTGTAATTATATTTCCGTTTCATTTGACACTTTTGATAAATTATGACGACTTTCAAAGTGACTTGTTTTCTCATTGTTGTCATGAGCTTGTATGTATATGTGATGAATGAACATTGTTTAACCGACTTGTTTTGGAAAGTTATGTTGAATAAAAAGGTCATTTTGAGATCTAGCCCTTTATTTTTAGCTTTTCAGATACAGTCGATGTTCGATATAACGAATCTCTTCAAGGACTTAATATCGTGAATTAACAAAATACCGTAAATATTAACTCACAGCTAAAAAAAAAATTCTTCATAAATTTTTAAATAAAAGTAATGTTTTTGTAAGAATTAGGTGACAGAGAAAAGGATTTGTAATAATTAAATTTTTTTTTTTGATATTTTATTAATATACTTTGAAATAATACGTCATTGGTGAAAAATACATTAAAAATAATATGCTGGTACGTGGCAGTCGTTATTGACAAATAACATAAGTCAAGATATATGCAAAAACCACACGTTTTAAGTCGAAAATAAACTCTACTGGGAGACGGACATTTCATGATTCTGACTCATCATTAATGATGTCCAGAAGAATCATTCTTTTCGAAGAAAATGTATCCCATTAGCATTTTATTATTCTTATAATATCAGGAATCAGGGGGGGGGGATATTTAGTAATCTAAAAATTTCTTTATTTCACGCTTGTTTCTTAAAAATTTTCTTTATTTAGGAAGTTAATCTTGTAATGTTTTACCATATTTTGAAATGCTTCAAAAAGAAATGCTTAACATAATATCAAGTTCACATAATATCAATTTTTAAAACTTTTTCAGCGTTTGAAAAGTGGCCACTGTTAAAAATGCTATTACTAGCCACTGACAAGTGGCAAAATTTCCTGACTTTGCTCTACCAATCACTTTCACGACATCAATAAGAGGGCCTTCAATATTTTTCCTTGGCAAATTTTTGAATATCAGGTTTTGACTGTGACAAAGCACACTTAAAGCTAATTAACAGCGTTATTTAAAGACAAAAATAATAAATAAATCACGCTATCCTTCTATTCTTTTGCACACCCAGATTGAGAACTGCAGATCTAGTGGGAATGATGTGCATTTCCCTTGGTTATATATTAATGTGTGATCCCTTATGTGCAGCGTGCGAAAAACGAAAAGGAAGGAGCAACCTAAATAACTTTTTATCGAATGATCGGATTTTCCTTTATTTTGAATCAAACTTAATGGTTAACGAGGGTGACACAACCTCAAATATGCTAATAGTGCAGACGATATTTTAAGTTACGAAATCAAACCTAAAAACGAACTTTGAATAATTGAAAAAATTTTGTACACAATTATAAAATTTGTTTATCCAAACATTATCTTGTTATCTAAACAAAAAAAAAGCGAAAATTAATTTTTAATATTTATTATTTTACTCAATAATAGTTTGAAGAAAAAAAATTTTGAATTATAAGGTATTCAAATTTTTATATAATTTTGAATGTAACTTTAGGAAACCAAATACAAACAAACTTGTACCGAAATCGGTCGAATAATTCCTCAGAAATCGAATTTTAAAAACGTCGTATGTTTAAAATTTGATTTCTCAGGAACTGTACTGGAGTGCTATTAAAAAAGAGACTACGTTCAATGCACTCATTAGCCACTGAATCATTCTGCAACAAATGGTTCCACTTTGTTAAAATTGTATCCAGTAATTAATATTGTTTTACACAATCTCCTTAAAAATTTCATGACTTTTAAACTGGATTCCTATCCAATTGTTACTGTTTAAAAGATATCTGAAGAAGTTCAAGCAGTTTTTTTTTTATATAGTTCTAATTGAAAATTGATTCATGGGCATAAATGTTCCATTAATTGACCTTTTAAAAGTATATTATTATTGTTTATTTATCAAATGTCAGTCGTTTGGCCATAAGACAACGGGTCTTCAAGATTTTCCCACTCGACTAGAGCAAGCAGATAATACTGGGCAGGGGCACTCTTCCAAAATGTCGATGTTGAGGGTAATGACATTGCAGACTCCTTGGCTAAGAGCGGAACTGATCTGCCCTTGCATTCTTCGGCATCTCTGACTTTCTCGGAGCTCCACTCCCGTTTTAACAGTAGGCTTCGTGATCCTGTGGCCCCTCCAGTTCATCATTGGTATCAGTGCAACCGCCCAGGTGGCAGCCTGACCCTTCAGTGCAGCAGGGGGGATCAGACGGTTATATCAAGATTTCGAAGCGGTCACCTAAGAACTATGTTGTTCAATAATGGTTCAAGAGTTTTCCCTGTTTGCACTAAGTGTAACGACCAACAAGCTACTCCTGAACATATACTTCAATGCCTAAATATCTCTAAAGTGGACCTCTTTTCAGATCCACTTTTTGTTACAGACTTACTCAGAGTCTCTGGAGTCATGGACTTGGTTTAGCTCCGCTAACCGTGTGGGCCAGCAACAACAACAACACTCTTCCAAATGCAAAGCAGCCGTACCCTGGAGACTCATACAAAAAGAAAAGAAAAAATTCTCGTAGGAAAGTCAACGATGTTTAAACGAAAACAATTAAAGCGATCAATCTCGGTAATTGATATTCCAAAACCAACAAAAAACTTTTTTTCGTAAAAATTTTGCATACTTTTTAACATTGACTGCTTCAATTGATGTCCCGACAAGAGTCTAAAAGACCTTCATGCAACTGAAGCAAAAATCGATCGAACTACTGGTTTTCGCTCAATGTCTGTCTAGTCTAAAAAATGCTTGTTTTGATGTTTAAAATATGTCTGTTTCCTGATGTAACATTACGAACGTTTTTTGCCACGTGACCAGCACGATAGTTCGATGGCTAAGTTAGTTAGAACTTTTTTTAAGCATTTCAAGAAACATATTCTCTCTTTTTAATAACGGTCCCGTGGTCAAAACCAGGAGGATAGAAAAGGAAAACAAAAACTTGGTAACTTGTTTATATAATTCATCTTCATGACAATTTTATGTAAATAATACGCTAATTAAACAATGTGATACCATTTTCTAGTTTCGATATAAATCAATGGGTGACCCTTCAAGTTCGATTGTGACGTAATGTTACAGTTGCAATAACCGATGAGGATCAAACAGCAATCGAAGGAGCACAAGAGATACGAATCGATGGTTCGCGTTTCAGTTGTATAAGGACGTAAAAGTTGCAACTGCAGAGACGAGTCAAGAACATCCTGTGGTTAGAGAACAGTGCATTCCGAAGTTAGCCGTTCGATCGATGTAAAACCGTTTAACAGAGGAAGCACTTTAAAATCCTTGCAATTTCTCATTTAGCTGAATGGAATTCCAACTTCCAAAGATCTCTTCATACAAAAGTAGTTAACCTTCTCATTTCCCGCAATGCCACACTGTAGTAGGGATTCTACTGCTGTTGTAGTTTATTAACTTGAGATGCACCTATGGGTGAAACATTCTTGAGGATGATCCGAAGACATGCCATCACAATTTCAGTCCTTACAGAGGGGGGCACCCCTACTTCGGTGCCGGACGTAGAAAACTTCGAGTTATATATATATCTATATATATGTTCGAATTGATTTTTTATGAAAAGCGTTGTTTTAATTATTTTAAATAAATTGCTGCTGTTTCATTAAATGACTTTTAAGTTAAAATACATATAAAGTTATCTGAAATCTATGTAGTACAATAACAAAAAGAATACAATTTTAAATACGAACAAAAATTAGAAGAGGGTTTTGATTTAAATTTTCACAACGTATCAAACAACTTTAATTCCTTTGTTATCCAATAGATTTTTCTTAACTATAGAGTTATTAAATCCAAATACGTAATCATTATAGGTACTTTGCTAGTCACTTTTAACAGCTTTTATCCCGAAAGGGTAAAATTATCTTTAATTTATTCTTAATTCAATTATTGTCTATAGATTTTAACTAGTGTTGTAAAATTCAAATATATATAATCTTTAGGTACAAAGGCATTTTTGACACCTTTTGTCCTGAAAATGTTAAATTATCTTTTTGAAAAAGCGATGAGTGAATTATCTTTCGGTTATCAGAAATTACAAGCTGAAACAGATTACTAGAAACCAAATGACAAACGTTAGATCAAAAACATAACCGTTTGATAAAGAATAGATAGAATATTTCTTTGAATTTTTCAACTTCGCATTTTAATCTGATTACATCCTTAATGTTTCTGAAAGAGCACTCATTTTCAAATATTTTAAATTTCTGAAATCCAGAATACAAAACCCAGTTGTAATATGTTTTTTGTTTTTATGAATTTTACCAATGTTTAAAATCAGGTACATCAACTCTTTTGTGAGTGAATTTGTTGACCGATCGCGGTTTTTAGTGGTCACCTTGTAATAGAGGAAGAGTTAATACCCATTGGCAAAATAAGTTTTGGTTTGAATTTGATGGCGTCATCACACTTTTCAACTACAATAATCAAGAGTAATAGTAAACTGTGCGCATGCGTTGCTATGGCGACCGCTGCTGTTTGATAATTTTTTTAGAATTCTTTTTTTCACTTTTAATTTCGTTATGCCTTTAGTTGGTGAGTTTATTTTCGAAACATGAGACCAGAGAGATCCTATAAATACTTCTTGAGTTGTGAATAAAAGAGAATTTCATCAAACTTTGAACGANTTTTTATTGTTTTAATTAAGAATCAGAAATTCTAACCTGCAGTTCAAACTGGATCGTTTTCAATACTAATTCAGGTGAATATCACAAATAAAAAGGGTCCAAACTTATTGGCACGGTCCCAAAAGTTACAGTTGAAGCAAGAGAAAAACGATGCCAAGGCCCAAACTTACCGAGGCTGAAAAAGCCAAAGAACATAAACGCGAATACCTTAAGCGTTACACACGAACGAAAAAACGAAAGGATTCCGCTCGCAAACGGAAACATGAAGCCCATCCCTCACAAAAGTACCAAAGTGGTTAAGAGAATTGAACCCTACCGAAGAGCAAATGGTGGCTCTCCGAACCCCTTTCAAGCAAATACGAGAACTGGGTGTTGATCACCAGTTAGGGATAAAAGGGAAAATTGTCAACGTACCCAATGACTTGCACAAAACCGTAGACTGTCTTCCACGTAATATAAATGATTCATTCATTATTCATGTAAAATTGAAAAAAAAAGCCTAGCTTTCAAATCATATTTCATGTATGAACTTGTGAATCCGAAACGGGTGTATGATGCAGCTTACAATCTCCTTCAAACACCATTGTACCAATCCGATAATGTTATGATCTCGATTGGCTGTGTTCAATGTCTATTCACTCATCAAAAGAATTTACACAGAATGTGTCTGAGCTGCATTCAAATATGTGTGCGAAATTGTGTACCGAGCAGTTCAGGATTAACAGTTAAAGATGTCCAAGATGAAAACACAATAAAGTTGCTTTTCCAAAAAAAATTTGACAACCATTTTGCCAATGGTTGTTTAACTGTTTAACGGTAATGGCAAATATTAGATTTTCTGTGTAAAAATATATATCATTAAATAAGGATGGAAACATTTCAGTTTGACTAAAATGTAAAATTTTTATAACAAATAATTGTAATAGATTCAGAATTGTTTAACTCGAATCTTAATAAGTAATTGCTGTTGCTGACAATTTAAAGACTGGTTATTTTCCAGGTATAAAATAGGAATTCTCCAGGTTTTTGTGAAGAAAAAAAATTGCAACTTACCCTGACTATTCCTGTTTTTGGATCTAAAACAAAATTCCCTGACAATTTCAAGTTTTCCATGTTCTCCCTTACCCGTGGGAAACCTGTTTTAATCGTTCATTTGTTTTAATTGTAATTTACAAATGAACTGAACGCAATTAAATTGTAAAAAAAAAAAACATAATTAAAGCATCTTTGGTAATTTTAAACTTGCTTTTATATAACGTTATATGCATCTGGAACACAAATGTAAAAATCACATTAAGTCATTAATGATAATTATTAAAAATATGTAACTTTCATGTCAGACTCGTTTCATGTATTAACGCTTTGCGGTTATAGTCTATCGACACTCAAAAGCAAAGATGACAACATGCTCCGTTTTGTGGATATGATTAACAGTTGTGTTGCCCACCGCTACATTTAAATAATTCAAATATGTCAATTTTACCATGCCATCTTGATCAAATTATTTTGTGGTGCGCCTTCTGAAGCATTGGTGAAGGGAAATAAAACTATGCAGGTCTTAGTTTTTAATTCTTTACCACTTTATAAAATGTCATACCCAAAGTGGAGCAGTCAGCATCCCTGCAAAAGGAATTGGCGCCTGAAAGCTATCATACAACTACAAAGGATTAAAACTTTTAATATAAAGTGTGAGAATGCATTGGTGAATAAGGCAACTAAATTATAGAAAAAAGATATTTTATTGAATACGTTTTATTATATTTATGACATTTGGAAAGTAGGATGCTTGAATTTTCTATGGTGCTTTTAGCAGGACCTTTTTTTAGCTCATACAACATGAACCAAGGAACAAGAAAAAACATTGAATTTGTTTTATTGTTCTTAACATTGAAAAAACAGGGTGACTCTTAAATACAGAGTCTATTGCTCTTACATAGCAAGTGCCTACATCCGCATTCATCTTATCCAATATAAGGAAAAACTTCAAATTTTTTGTTTTTTTGTTCCCTTCACAGATGAGGAACGGCTGTGGGCAGTTTATTTTATTTCGCTCCTCATCAAAATTCACATTTTCCTGGAAAAAAACATTCATACATCATGTAGACAATTTTTTAAACATATATTCAAATTTTGGTGTGCATTCTTTTTCTATTAAACTCCAAATTAATGACCTTTTCCCCTTTTTTATACTAATAAAATACAAACTGTTTCATTTAAAAATTCAAATTACTTTAAAAAATCTTAAACATTTTTGTAAGTTAGGAGAAAACTTTAAAAGCATATTTCTTTATTCAAAAAATAAATTATAAAATAAAACTCACATCTTTATTAAAATTTAACAATCAAACAAGACAATAAGTACGAAAATGCATTTTGCATAGATAACATTATTCACTCCTTTCACTTTAGTATGTAAAACGCACTATTATTTATTTATTTATTTTTGTTTAACTCACTGAGCTTCTCCCCATCGTCACTGAGAGGAGAAAGAAGATTAAAATCTTCCATAGGAATACACACATTTCAAAAAACTTGACTCACTCATTCAAAAAAAAAAAAAAAAAAAAAAAAAAAAAAAAAAAAAAAAAAAANAAAAAGGAAGGAAAAAAAATAAGGATATAACCTTGATTTCGGTTTTTATTTTATTTTGAATGAAATTCAGCAGTATTACAGCTTACAGCTACATAACTAAAATAAAATGAAGGAATCATAGAGTACCTTATGCTAAAAATATATCGTGATAAAATTAAAAATATAAAATGAAAAATTACAATATAGAATTGTGAATCTAATGTTCATTAGAGCGATGAAAGTGAAATATGTTATTTTGTGAGAATAAAACAAAAACTTAAGCAAAAAGATCAAAATAAAATCTCGTACGTTAAATGCTGGCAGGACCTCTGATAATTATTCTAAAGTGGTCCATGCCAAACTTTAAAAGCTCCGGGCCAGCTAATGGCCATCAAATTTTGACCCTTGCTAAAGAATATCAAAGTTTGTTGAATTTTTGAACTAAAATATTTGCTACAACTTTATCTTCACTTTAGCATTCAACAAAAAGAATAGTTTTTGATTTGGCATGCTTTATGATTTATTTATTTAGAACTAAAGGGTTTATTATTTGGATTTATAATTTAAATTTTATAATTTCAGAGTAATGTTAAATACACGAAGATGAAAACCTTCAGAAAAAAAAAAAAATTTCCTCGAATCTGCTTTAGCTCTATGGACAGAAAAACCACGAAAACGCTACACGGCTAGCCCAACGACAAGAAGATTTTAAATCATGATCCGTCTACCAATGAGGATATTTTATGACAGAACTGTGATTAGTGCGAGCCGAAAGCAGAATTCGTATCAACCAGCCGTGGGATTCGAACTTGGGTCACCACATTAAGAGGCGAAAGCTCTGTTCTTTGAGCCACCACGGCAAACATTATCATCTTTAAAATAAATTTAATTAACATTAATTATGACTAAAAACCTGATAGGAAATAAAATTCAAATACATTGGACGGTCACGAGTTAATAGCCTACGATTTAAAATAGATCCCATTTTTGTAGAATTGCAATATATACAGTTGAAATCTTAAATGTATTAATATTAAAACGCATTTGATAAAAAAAAAAGTTTAGCCAGTTTTTTCGGGTTTAAACCAAGGATTTAATTCGAATAAAAAAGCTTTAATTTAAAAAGAAAAAGTGCAATAATATTGTTAAAATAAAGAGTAAAAATGAAAAATATAGTTTTAAATGTTGTGCTTTTAATATATTGTGAGTCAAGCTGTATTTTTGTAGATGTATCAAATCTACAACTTTATGAACGACTTGGATGGCATTATAGATCCATACTTTGTTATTTTTGTTATTTAGTGAGGTGTTTCATTAGTACTATAAGCACTTATTAGTACTACTATAAGTACTATATACATGTGTGTACGTATTATTATTTTTTTTTGGAATATATATATACATATATATGAAGAATGAGGAAAAGAACTGCCTTTCATTCCTTCTTCTGGCGCCATTATTCCAGCGCCACAACTTCCTCCGCTCCAACACCATTCCTTTTTAATCGAAAGAAACAGTTTTCGTTTGTTGCTGGAAGAATTAACTTCATAGCCCTGGTCGGTAAGGTGCTGGGCCCATGTCCAAGAGGTCGTGGGTTCGATCCTCGCCGGCTGAAGACTCCCCGTGTAGTAAATGGTGACTGATGCACGTTAAATCTGTCGAGTCTCAAAGTCCTCCATGTTCCCACAACAAATCAATACCTCTGGGGGTACTGATCCAGGAGTTTCCTTGTCTTCTGGATTGGTTCAAAATTACAAGGCTACGGAGTTGAACATTAGTAGTCGTAAACTCATGAAATTGGGTCGGCTGTTCAACGACGGTTATAAAATAAAATAAAATCATAGAAAAAACTGTTAATTCCTCGAAAACCCCACACAACTTTACTAATAGAAAGCAATATAAATATCACAAGTATAGACTGTATGAACAATAAATTATTCCAAAAATAGCTTTTTTTTAAAAAAAAGTTATAAAATGATATGAAATTAAATATCCAAAAATGTTTTGTACCAAATTACGTAATAAATAACTGAATAATTATAACTTAATAAATAACTGAAACACGGATATAAATCCATTATATTAAAATAAAAATTCAAATTTTAATATAAGATTCAAAATAATTCTAAAAAACTTTACAGATCTAATATATCACCACATACTTTGACAAAAATTCTAGCACGGAAACAGATTTTTTTTAAATATTCCATAATCATCCACATTTAGTACCTACAATTTTTACAATTTCTGTAAATTTCTCTTGAAAAATAAATTGAAAAAAAGCAAACTAACTGAAATCGCTGAACAACATCTCATTTAAATGGAAAGTGCATACAACATGTTCTAAATTATAACATTTTAAAAATAATATTATTTTAAAAATAAGATGTTGTTGTTGTTGTTGTTAATTTACGCCGCACTAGAGCTGCACAATGGGCTATTGNATCCATTATATTAAAATAAAAATTCAAATTTTAATATAAGATTCAAAATAATTCTAAAAAACTTTACAAATCTAATATATCACCACATACTTTGACAAAAATTCTAGCACGGAAGCAGATTTTTTTTAAATATTCCATAATCATCCACATTTAATACCTACAATTTTTACAATTTTTGTAAATTTCTCTTGAAAAATAAATTGAAAAAAAAAGCAAACTAACTAAAATCGCTGAAAAACATCTCATTTAAATGGAAAGTGCATATAACATGTTCTAAATTATAACATTTTAAAAATAATATTATTTTAAAAATAAGAACGAAGTAAATTATTTACTTACCAAACAGTAAAACAGCGTCTTCTTCAGAAATACCGCTGTTAACTAAATGTTCTTTTAATTCTTCTTCATNGCGGGACTTTAAAAATAAGAACGAAGTAAATTATTTACTTACCAAACAGTAAAACAGCGTCTTCTTTAGAAATACCGCTGTTAACTAAATGTTCTTTTAATTCTTCTTCATTCAAAATATTAATTGACATATTCTCCAGAAAAAAATTAACCTTAAAATCGAAGTGAGAATATAACTAATTTAGATCGTAGAACGTAACAATTTTATTTAGATTTATTATCGTTTGCTTTTTAAAATAAAACGATACAAATTCCAGCTTATAGCTCGCACACAATTAAATAATAAATAACTCACTCATGCTTGAGCGAAAACAACTCAAGTATCTCTTAATCTGCCACTCAAATTCGATTTAACGCTAAGTAAATATTTCGCTCAAATATAGGTGTATTCAACTTAAGTTGAGTTTAAAAAAATTTCATTCTTTTTTGAGTCAGGGAATTCATTCATTCATTTTAAGAATCGAAATCGCGTAATTTTCGATCTCTCCTTATAACATTTAAGTTTTAAAAATGTGATCAAGTTATAAATATGCAAAACATCAAAGTTTGTCCTCTATTACGCAGAAACAGTGCAAAAGATGTACAGTCGAATTTCTATTTAACGAACTTCCGTTTTGCGAATTTCTCTATTTTTCGAATTTTTTCGAGGAACCAAGAACATTTTGGAAATTTCTTCGTAAAATAACTTCCAAATAGCTAAGTGAATTTTCTATTTAACGAACTTTTCTTTGAGTTCCACTTTTCCTATTTCCCAAAATATTTCAGAACATTTTAAACTTGTTAACGCATTTTATGGGGGGAATGACCTTGAATTGATTTTTGAAGCCACTTAACTTTTAGAGAAAGCAGCGAAATCCCTTTCCCTTTTTGTTTGCATTTCAAACGAAAAACTCAGTCAAAATTAACGGATTTTATCAGTAGCAATCAAACTTATGAACGCCTGTGGTAATGTATGTTTAAAATTACTTCTATAATAAATGCAGTTATAGTTTTTTACATAAATTTAGTTTTTTTTAGTTGAAAATGTATGTAGCATGATGGTGTAACACTGGAAAATGTTTTTCTCTATTCTTGCTTTTTATGCAGATTTCTTTTATGGTTAAGATTTATAAAATAAATAGTAGATACTAGTTTACAAGATAAAGGTGTATCAATTGCTATTTTAATTATGTCTAGTGTTTATGAATTTAAAACCTGTTTTGTGTCGTTAAAGTACTTCAAAAAGGAATTTTCCATTTAACGAATTTTCAATATAACGAACTTATTATCGAGATTTAGCGAGATTAGATTGAGTAAATAGAGGTCCGACTGTATCCAGCTTATAGGATTGCTAGCTTATAGGATTCCAGCTTATAGCATTGGTCCGACTGTTCCAATATTGTTATGAACTGAGATATTTATGAGATTGTTGATGAGCATGGAATTCAGGACCAGGGGGATTAAAAACTCTTCCCCAGTGAAGACTTAGCTTAAACATTGAAAATAGTGATCTAATTATACTGATCATAATAAATTGACGACGGAGGATTTGAGAAAACTATTAAAGAAAAAGGGAAGAGTAACGAAACATTGGGTTAGCAGACTGCTGCTCAATAAACAAGCTAATTTAATCTGACTTTTTTTTAAAATTACTGATAAAGTTTTTCAACAGATGACTTGGCTAACTGAGGTAAACTCTAAAATAATGTTTTCAAAATAACCGCCATTTACAGAAACAACGCTGCACAGTCCGAAGACAAATTTAACAACACTCGCGCAAATATTTCGATGGGCAAATATTCGCAAATATTCAATAGCTTAGCATGCAACAGTAAGCATAATCTCATAGTTTTCTAGCCATCTATTGAGGAACATAGTAAGACATTTTGAAATTTGGAGAAATTAATTAATCTAGTTTTAAAGCAGAAGTAGCGAATAGTATAAGTTTGTATAGTTTTTGCTTTCTTTTAATTAATATTTATATACTATTTCCGAAGTTGTCATTTTTAAGACACCTGGCAATAACGGCATTTTCTATATTATTAATTAAAAATATAGGCTATTTACATTTGTAAGAAGTTTTATAATTCAGATACTTTCTTGCTTGTGTGTAGTTTTACTTTATATCTTCAAAATTATTAAAATTCAAGTAAATAAAAGTTGCAAGCGGGCTGTAAAGAATTAAATTGGAAAAAATCAGTAATTTACATAATTTATTCCTCTCATTTTTGGCTTTTTCCTTAAATATCTTTCCTTGTGCCACTAAATTAATTTTAAAAACGATTCACAGAAATGTACATTCCATTACTTTAAAGCCAAATTGCGAAGAATTTATTTAAAAATCATATAAGTTTATTTAAAACTCATTATTGCTTCGGTGCCCATAGAACTGTAATCTTTAAACTCTGACAACACGTTTCCAAGAGAGAGAGAAAGTTTTGTGATAAAAACATTTTTCCGGCAGAAAAGATAATTATTATTTCTTTTTTTTCATTTTTAAGGAAAAGAGCATTTTATACAACATAGTAAATAGAGATTATTGATTGTCTTATGAATTAATATTTGTTCTGAATAGTTTTAGAAGGAACACTATATTAGAATCTCATTTTTGCATCATTTTCACTATCAATTAAAAAAGTCAGAATGTATTTGCAGAAAAAGAATCAGATGTCATTAACTTATAATTTTAAAAAAAAAGAAAGAAAATGCGCTTAATATAATCGAATAAATAAGAAATGGTTGGATTTGTAATAAATTAATGTTTCTTTTAAGGAGTTGAATGGAGGGAATCTTGCCGTTAAATCTTATTACATCATTTTGTTATCATTTTTTAAATCGTCCGTCATTATTTAAACAATAGATTTCAAATATAAGCCATTAAAAAATGCAAATTTCATTAACTAGAAATTTTTTTAATAAAGAATTTTTTTTTTAAAGAAGGAGTGCTTTATACAATTGAGTAAGTAAGAGAAGATAGATTGAATGGGAAATACAGTTGTATACTATTAAATCTTATTATACAACATTTTACAATCCCTCTTAAATCATCCTGTATTATTTTGACAATTGATTCTAAATATGAGCCATGATATTGATAAAAAGATTAAGTGTGATTAGTTTTAACTTTTTTAGTAAAGATTTTTTTAACGAGTATTTTATACAATCGAATAACAAAGTAGAAAAGGTAGGATGGATTAGAATTTGATATTTGTTATGAAGAGTTAAAGGGGAAAACCATTGCTCATCATTTTTTCTTTTGCATCGACTTTGTCACTGGTCTTCGGTAATCGATTTTAAATGTGAGCAATAAATACATTAGTAAAAATATTTAAATGTTATTAATTATCGAATTTTTCAATAAACATTTTTTTTTAAAGAAGAAATATTTAATACAATTGAGTAAATAAAAGAAGACAGGATGGCTCAGGAATTACAATATTTGTTACAGGGCTCGAAAAAACTCCGAAAATTTACCCGTCCCCGAGGACGGCTTGTCCAACAATGCACCCGTCCTCCGTTGAAACTAACCCGTCGCTTTTAAATAAATAAAAATATAATTTTCTCCTATTTATTACAAACATTTATATAAATTGCACAATGAATTAGTCNAAATACATTAGTAAAAATATTTAAATGTTATTAATTATCGAATTTTTCAATAAACATTTTTTTTTTAAAGAAAGAACATTTTATACAATTGAGTAAATAAAAGAAGACAGGATGGCTCAGGAATTACAATATTCGTTAGGAATTTAAGGGGATTACCGTTGTATACAATTGAATCTTATTACAACATTTTATAATCCTTTTTAAATCAACCGGTATTATTTTAAAAATTGATTTTAAATAAAAGCTATAATGTATTTGTAAAAAAAATATTGAGAGTCATTAACTTTCACTTTTTTTAATAAAGGATTAAAAAAAAGTATTTTATATAATTGAATAATTATGAAAAGATTGGATGTCTCAGAATTTGATATTTGTTATGAAGAGTTTAAAGGAAACACCAATGCATCTCTTTCATCAATTTATAACCCCCCTTTTTTTTTAAAAAAAAAAAAAATCAACTGTCCTTATATGGATAATCGATTTTATGTGTGAACCATAATGCATTTGTACAAATATTTAAATATTATTTTTAAATAAGCATTTTTTAACAAAGAAAGAGCAATTTATATAGCGGAATAAATAATCGATGATTAGAGGGCCAAAGTTTTGAAAATTAAGATTTTAATTTTTAAAAAAGTGATTTGTCGGCATAGCAACAATGAGTAATAAGTACAAAATTAATTACTTATATAAATATATTACTCTTCTTTCCTATTTAACTCATAGCACTTTTTTAAAAATATGCTTATGCTTGTGTGAATTTACTTTGTTCCAAAACAAACATTTAAAAACAAATAACGATTACTAACCTCTTTTTAAATTTTTTTTTTATTTAAGTCAATTTTTTCGCATAACTACTGTGGGTAAGGGTGGGTTTTTTTAATGGGAAATATGAATGTTTAATTTTCTACCTGAATTGGCAACAGCTAGTATCATGTTTTGTGTGACTTTTTTGTTCCTCAACAAAAATTTAAATTGTAAAGTAAAAAACGAGTACTGTAATCCTTTTCTTAAATTATAATATTTTTTTAGAATTTATTTTTTCGCTTAACAATAATGTACAATTTATGCAAAACTGATTGTATATAGAAAATATATACTTATTTGACCATCACTGCATAAGAATATAATTATGCTTGTGCAATTTATTTTGTTCCAGACAATTTAAATTAATTTGAAAAATAGAAAACTATTATTAAACTTCTCTATTTAAATTTTAATTATACCTTTCTTTAATTGAATTTTTTGGCATTTTTACAGAATTAATTTATTAAAAAAATATTGTTATTCATTCTCTCCTAATTAATTATCTGTGGCTGCCAAAAAATAATTATGTCTCATAATTCCCGCGCTTAAGACGAGACGGTTGTTTCAATCTATTACATAGCGAAATTCTCTCTGCCTGCAGAGCTCCAAGGCCAAACAAGCGAAGTCCAAATTCATGATTCCTCTACGATCGACGGTGAAAAAGTTAACCGAGGTCTTTTCGGTGTTTGTTGATGATAAAGCAAGTGGGAGCAAGTGCGATTGCGTAACACTTCATTTTAGCTAAGTCAAAATTTTCAAAATTACCCTGCATTTAAATTTTACTTTGGAAAATTCGATTTTTCGTAGATATTCTCGTTAATTCTAGCTATCATCTGCTTGCGTAATTCTGCATTATGATAAATTTTGAATTATTCTATCGATTTTTGTTTATATTCTGAATCGAGACAAAACACCTGTTTTTCGATGGCCTCATGCTCGTACAGAACAAGGAGCAAGGGAGACGGAGGTTATAGATTCGATCTTACTAATGGTAAGGGACTTTTTGAATGTATATGTTGTGCAATTTTTTATCACATGACCTTGTTTAGGTCAACATTTATTCTGTTGCTAAGTCCCTGATTAATGTGAATTTTATTTATTTTGAGTGTTTAATCTTAATGAATTTTTTTTAATTAATATTGAAACTTCTAATAAGTAGATTTATTCTTTAAGGAAAATATTTTTTTTTTAAATAATTTTTCTCGAAATGGAACGGAATGTTATTATATATATATAAAAATAAACGCATTAAAAAAATTATACGTAAAAAAATTATTTAAAGATCTTATTAAAAAAGAAAAAAAAGGGAACTTGAAAAAAATAAGAAACTTGGAATTATAATGCTTGGTTAGCAAATTTTTTATTCCGTACTGCGTAAAAATATTAGAATAGTATGTGGAGATACGAACAATATTGCATTTTATGGCAAATATTATTTATTGAATATTAATTAATTTTATTAAATTCTTTTCATTTTAAATTTATAGTGCTGTTGTTTTATAACGTTTTATACATTTTTGAGTTTTCTTATTTTTCGGTATTTTTATGAAATTATACATTGAAGTATGCACATAAAAAAAATAGCTATTTTAAATCATCATTACAGAAAATATAACTAATGACTGAATGTAAGCTAGTGTCATTTTATCAATGTCTATACATTGAAATAAATATATAATTTTAACAGATAAGTTCTTTTTTTAATAATTGTAAATATCAAATGATACATTTATGTATTTTCATAGCTTTGAATTTAGCTGTTTTTTTTATACTTTCCATAATACTCTCTTTGCGTTGCTTCCTTTGCAATTATGCATCGGTTTAATTTTTAATGCAGTGATAGAAAAAAATTTTTAAAGAAAAATTAAGCTTCAAAAAATATAAGCTCCTAAAAGTTAAAAAAACAATAAATTTTGATACGAGATGGCGCCACTATGAATACATATATTTCTACAAGTGTGCAACAGAAAAGTCATCTCGGGTATAAAATTTTCTTTTCCAGACAAACATGACAAAAAAATTAAATAAAGAATCATATTTTTCAATTGTTCCTTGAATTTTAAAACATCAAGGATTCATTGTTTAATGCGCTATTTTACATTAGTCAGCATTTTGCATAAATTCCTATAATTGTAGTCAGTCTATAAAATAAAATTATCGTGGAGTGTTTTAAACATAACTACTGTGAGATCAAGTGCTTATAAAGTTAGAGTAATATATTGTTAAATTTCCCTAATAATCAACAACAAAACAAACCAAATGAGATGCAGCATTATATTGACAATTGGCTTTATGATTAGTTTTAAAACAATCTTCTATCAGCCCGGCTAGCTCAGTCGGTAGAGCACGAGACTCTTAATCTCGGGGTCGTGGGTTCGAGCCCCACGTTGGGCGATGTTTTTTTTCCCTCTCTTCATTGTCTTGTAATTCAATTATGAGTACGAGTATTTTTTTTAAAAATTGGTTTTCATATTTTTACCTAGAAGTTAATTCTAGCAATAGTTGCCTAAAATAGTGGGCATCGGAAAAAATATTTTAAATTTATAAATGAAACTGTCAAGATTATCATGATTTATGTAAATAGAAAAACACATTTTTAATACAGCTTTTTTTTTTTTCAGTTTTTCTTTTTTAAAAAAATAAGGCGTATTTTTTCATTTTACTTATTTTTGATTTTCATTCGCATTGTAAAAATTATTCTAATGATGTAATAACATGACATTCTTCTCCAAACGATTGCATAACATTGATAAAACCATACACAAAAATGTAACGTGCTTGAAATTCCTGGTGAACTTAATAAAAATGTATTCCGGCCAGACGACTGCTTGTCCGCTTGACTTCTTTTTTAGGCCATCTCTGTGTAATTGACTGACCCTATCATATTATGTTTCGCCACAATTGTTACGAAGAGCTCAATGCTATCAGATCCACTGTTGTGCCATTATCTCTGCTCGATTCTTTTATTCTCTTCCTTCGTCGTTGCCATAACAACATATGAAGGGGAAAAAAGGAGGATTACAGTTTGAGAAAACGATCATCTTTCTCTCGTTTCCAGTTAAAAGGGGAAAAAATCGCTTTAGGAGTTAAGTGACGCTATTATATGAGATTACTTGCCCCTTTGTTAGAAAACTAAAAATATAATTAACAATATAAAAGCTATTTTTTTCTTCATTTGGATTCTCTTGTTCTGAAATTATATTATTTAATTGTTTATTAGTTTTTACAATTCAGGGTAAATTTGTCTAGGAATTATTTATTTATTTTTAAGGGTAAAGTTAAGGAATAGTGTATCTTTTTATCAAGACCTAGAAAAATCTTGTGACAAACTTGGAAAATAATCGATCCACAAGGTTAGGGAAGCTCAGAAAGTGCGTTTTTTTCCTCCAAAACTTGTAAAAATTCTGCAACAAGACTGGTAAAAAAACCATTCCTAAATTTGGTTAATTTGGAATTGTCAGAAAATGTGATGTTGGATCAAAAAAAGTTGGTTAATAATTATTCTTTTTAGCTAAAACCGTGAAAAATTTTGAAAAAACCCGAGACACATACACAGTAACAATGTGTAGTCAATGATAGAGCAAAAAAAGTTAGGGAATAATTTTTTTATAGCAAAAACCTTGAAATATCTTGCAAAAAAACAATTTTAATATTCACAGTAACTCTATTAAGTAAATGATGTTCAAAGTAAATGAGTTTCATATCTATTACTATTATTTCTTGTAAAACTTTCACGATTTCTTGTAAAATTTTCACGATTTTCTGTAAAATTTTCATGGTTTAATTCTCTTAGATTTATTAAAATTAGAATTTTAATTGGTACAAGTACAAAACTACTCCTTGTTTTCAACAATTTCTTGCTACGAATTGTTTCTTCAATGTCAATAATAACGTTCACTATGCTAGTAAAAATACTTTTTTAAAATGTTCAAATAACTTCTTGAGACATTATTATTATTGAAATCAGTGAATAAAAATCTTATCAGGTGTCGTTTTTATGTAAGATTTTTCTGTTTTTTTTTTGTTGTTTTTTTTGTTTATTGAAATTAACTTTAAAAAAACTAAAAATCTAAAGCATTGTTTGAAAATGTTTTTAGTCAAACGTCTATACTATGGTTTAATATCTATCAACAAATTAGGCATTACACAAAACACTGCACTAGATCAACTAATAACTCTATCCATTAAATTGGAAATATCTTTTTTTTTCCATTAAAATTTTTTGTAGTTCTTTGCTCTCTCAGTCCTCTGTATAAAACAATTTCCCTTTTAAAATTGAAAATAGCTTTTGTTTCCATTAAATTCCTTTATCTTATTTACTTTTGCGTTTCTTTGTACTTTTTAACAATTTAGATTAAAAAGATTTTCAATACCTTTTATTTTCATTAAATTTCTATCGATTTCTAGTTCTTTTTTTCCTTTGCATATCTTAACTGTTTCAATTTAAGAAAATTTGTAATATCTTTTTTTTCAATTATTAATACCCTTTCTATTTTTTTTTCTCTTTGTATATTTTAACAATTTCCATTTAAAATTTTGTAATGTCTTTTTTTTCTTCTTTAAAATGTGTTGTATTTTCTCTCTTCTTTTCTTTTGTATAATTTTCCAAATAAAAAGTTGAGACTTAATTTTTTTCATTAATATACTATTTTGTATTTTTTTCCATTCCTTTCTTTATGTACAATTTTAGAATTTCTATTTCAATGTTTGAAATATACTTTTTTTTTTTAATCAAAATCATATCTATTTCTTTTCTCTTTAATTAAAACTGCATTAGAGATCCAAAATGTTCTTTATTTAATGGTTTGAGAGAAAGTTCAATAATTCCGTACATAATGAATCGGTCACAGAAAATTTTAAAAATCTAAAAATTATTATCTTAAATGATTGAAAGTTTTATACATAACTAGTCGATAAAAAATATTAGTTTCACTAAATTGTTCCGATTTGTTTAAAAAAATCTTACCCTTTTTATATTTTTATATTAATTGACTTTTATTTTATTATTTATTTTACTTTATTTTTTTAATTGAATTTTAATCTAACTTTAGATTTTGTTTGCAAAAATGCTTTAGTAATCCAAAAATTGAAAACACGATAAGTATTCTTAATCACATTATCTTTATTACTTCTTCACTTTTAAACTTTAGGTTATAGCTGTTAATTTTTTAAAGTTGAACTTAGTTGAACTTTTTTAAAGTTCGTTATTTTACTATTTTCTATTTAACTTAAATTAGTTTAAGCAAATAGCGAGTAATTTGCTGGGCAGCTAGTTAGTACTGTTATTCAAATTATTTTGTGCTGTCATTTAAATCTTTTATCTTTGTTTAATATTATTATTATATATAATTCAAGTAACTTTTGAGCTGACTGGCAACAATATTCCACTTCAAAAAGTGAAAGTTGATGTATTTTGATCGTCCTCTAAAAATTAATTAGTAAATGAGACTTAAAAGTGAAACATACATAAAAGTAAAGTATTGAAGGTATACATAAAAATTATTAAGCCATTATTATAAAACTGCTGATATTTTGATTAAAAAAGTTTAGAAACTAGCTTATTTCAAAACATCATGATTGTGTTTTTGTTTTAAAGTAAGCTTTATTAAAAGAAAACCAACACACATAAATTAGCGTTTTTCTCATATTTATTTACTTCCTATATTCCAATAATCGAGTTCTCTCATCAATTTATTTCATCACGCAATCGCCCCAACACCGTTATTTCTTTCTCCGAAACAAAAACAAACGCATCTCGCCAAGATAGCTTCATCGCCAAGCTTCTAATCACTGCAAGGAAAACAACGTCATTCAATCTCTACGCTCTTTCCTGACGTCAGATGGCTGTAGTATCGGAATCGGCTTTTTTCGGAAACATTCGGAGAATTGCTCTTTAGGTATGAGGAGATGAATACGTGGAGGAGTGAGTCGTGACGTAATCATGTTAATACGTGACGTCAGGCTTCATTACTGAAAGTAATGTTTTATGTGTCTTCTATGTCATTTTCTAGTGTGGGACGACGCACAAGCACAAAATCTCATTTACAACCCCCTGGGTGTTGCTTCTCCTTTATAAACAAAATGTGTTTTCTGGTCTTATAGTATCAAATTGTACAAGAATTTGTTTACATAAAAACTCCTATAGAGAAGATATTTAGTTCTGCTATATTTAACCTGTTAAATCTCATTCTAGTCAGTCCAGAAATTTATATATGGAATTGTCTAGAAAAAGATGGGTGTTTTTTCTGTCCTGTGATTTCGAAAAATATATGACTAAATTAATAAATTTGAATTCGATGGGGTATTTAATGCATAGGGTATAATGACAATGTCTTGGTTTTTATTTAAAATTTTTAATTCAGAACTATTTTTATGTGAGGCTTATATTGGTTACACCGATACGCCATTTTTTATCGATGCAAATTCCTCAGGGGCTGTTTCAAATATTTCGCAGTCATCTTACGTGAGGAATCGGTTTGTGATTTGCTTATTTTTTCTGACAAGGGCGGTGGAGAGGTATGAGTAATACTTGCATAAAATATTAAAATCCCTTCATTTTACTAATTTTCCAATAAGTAAATAAATTAATTTGGAACAAAATTTTGAGGTAAGAGGAAAATCGGAATTTTTTTTTAATTCATCGTTTATTTAAATTCACCTCTAAAATTAGCAAAAAATCTGCTTACGTAAGTTTTGTACGGCCCCTTATTAACTCTCTTCTATTAATAAATCTGAATTAGGTTTAAAATATTTTGACGCCATCTTGAAATTGGAGTTTTATTTTAGGAGCTGTTTGAATCCACCATTTTTAAATTAGATTTTCAACTATCAGATTCGCGAGTAACGACTCTCAAATTTTCGTTATAATTTGCGGCTATTTACAGTTTTGGGTGTCATATTTATATATTTGGCTGGCTAATAATTTAAAAATCCGGTTCTTTGAAATCAGTCACCTTCGTTTTGCAACGGATAATTGAAGAAAAGTTTAGAATTTTCTTGACATCTTATTACTTTTTAAGCTTATTATAATGAGTCCAGATATTCTAAGGCTAATAAGAACTCATTTAATTGCTCAGCAGCCTGAATCACTATAATTCTCTATTCAAAATGCCGTCATACTACAAGGCTCATTACAATAAACAAAATCTGACCGACTGAGTAAATTTTGAGCTGATTGAAGCTGATGTATGCTGATTGAAATAAGCTGGTAAAATATGAGGCCGAATTGAAAAGTTAATTTCAAATTAGCTTGACGCATTGCAAAACGACGAAGGCTGTTTACAAAAAGCCGTTTTTTTCCCTTCAAAAAAATTAAGTCTTCAACATATAGCAAGATCAGCGAGATTTTTATGCGGGACTTAAAATACGTTTTTCTCTAAACTGATTTTCTTAAAATGGTTCACAGAAACTGATTTTTAAAACTATTTTGTTAACGAATTCTATTAAAATTGTGTATCAAGTGAGGGACTTTTTTGTTGAATCATATGTTAGAAATTAATATTTTGTTTAAAATTACAAATTTAAAAACCGGGATCGATTTAAGACAGCCGTCTATCGAAAAGTCATAAGTTTTTTAAAAACCGGGATCGATTTAAGACAGCTGTTTATCGAAAAAGTCGTAAGTTTTTCGCGTCAATGGCGATTACGTTTAAGTGTCCTATAAAATAGTTGACAGTATGACATTCGAGCGACGAATGTATAATTTCTGGAATATCTCATATATTGTTTCTGTATGCAGTAGTTGGGAGTTTAAGAACATATATTACCAGAAGAGGAATCTAGTTCACAATAAAAAAAATTTCTTTCATTGCACTACCGCCTGTAATGACCCTTATTTTGATAAATAATGTTACATCAAACCTTTCCCGTTTTGGCCTTGGATTTTCACTTGGAAATTTTCATTATGGTTACATCTTCTGTTACATCATTTAAACTCTGTGTCTTCCTGTAGGTCTTAAAAGGACACAGGGAGAAATTTTTCCTGGCAAATTCTGTTTTCCCTCCATTGGTATTTTAAAATTAAGAGAAAAGTCATTTTAGGTAAATCACGAACTTCGAATCATAAAAATAATTCATGGAAAAATCAATAAATCAATGCAAAAACTTATTGCAGGATAGCTTCACAGCTGCGCAATCCTAATCAATTTTGCCATAATTTGTTTGCATTTTGATAGATTGAATCTTTTTTCAGCATTGGAAAGTTCATGGTTTATTTTAGATATCCCTGGATTCACTTTTCTGTACTTTGAATTTAAAATTACTTATGAACAGACTTCGATAAAATGAAAACCCTTTCGTCGCCACGGAATCACAAATGTTTTTAAAGAATTTTTTTTTTTAATGTTTAATTTTTATAGAACTCTACATTGATTACTACCCCAGGGATGAGTTTAGTAAAAAGCCAAAAAAAGCTGAAAATAGAAATCCAAAAATGTTAGGTGCAAAAGCACTTTTTAAATAATTGAAAAAATATTTGAAATTTGAACAAGAAAAAAAAGTGTATATAGGAAGCATTTATCCACAGAATGTTATCAACATTTCAATAAAAATATGGATGCGAGATTTTATTTATTTATTTATAGTGTATATGAATATGAATCTCAAAGCATCTAAATCACGCGAATTCGAATCTCGACATCTAATTTTAAAATCGCGTGAATGCGAATCTCTATGTGTGATTTTAAAATCGCGTTAATACGAATTTTGATGTCTGATTTTAAAATCGCGTGAATACGAATCTTGATATTAGATTTTAAAATCGCGTGAATGCGTATCTCGATATTTGATTTTAAAATCGCGTGAATACGAATTCTGGTGTATAACTTTTAAGTCACTTGAACACGAATCATAATAGTGGCTTTTAAATCGCGTGAATACAAAATGCGATTTGATATAAAATCGTAAAAATATGAAACACTTTGCGCGATCTTAAATCGCGATGTGTGATTTTAAATCATGTGAATGTAATTTTAAATCGCGTTTTACATTGGTAGGAAAAACCAGAAAAATGAATTTTTTTTCTCGTAAATTCGAAAATGACAAAAAAGTTTTTTTTTTCAAGAAGATGGTTTTTTTTTTTTTTTTTTTTTTTTTTTTTTTTTTTTTTTTTTTNTTTTTTTTTTTTTTTTAAATAATAATAGTAAAAAAAAAATTCGCGAATTTCGTAGGTTATAGATTATACGCATTATATTATTATTATTATATATTACCGTGTATATTATATGAATCTGCTCATGAAGATGAAAGCGAATTTGCCACGAAGGACCCATGGTAATTAATAGCGCCTTTTTTTATCACATTTGTTTCCAATTTAAGATTTTTCTTTAACCTTTATTTTCTTTCATTAATTTTTTTAAATGGCCCCGTCATGCCATGAGCCTTTATTTTATGAACCAAATTATGTTTTTCTGTTTAGTTAAAATACCTAATTAAATGAGCCCATTTAAATACTATTATCAACGGCTAAACTTAATCTGCATTACTGAAAAAAGGTCACAATTCAAAATCCATTCCAAAATCACTTGCCATTAGAGAAGCTGGATCAATACTTTTTTACCACTGTTTTATGGGAACAGAATATTTTTACGAACCTTGCTTGAGTTCAGAACTTTTAAAATAATGCAATGATTAAAACTAATTAAATTTATACCATTGAATTTATTAATTTTTTAACTTAACATAGAACTCGTTGAGAAAAACCTTTTAATTATAATTCGGAATCATGCTGTTATTTATGTTCTATATTCCGTTATGAGCAGAGAAGAACATTCTTCGAATTCCATTGTAGTGACGGAAAAGGTCACAGGAAGAAGAGGGCACACTTTTAACATCCCGCGGATTTCGCCATCCGTTTCTTATCTATTCGCCAAACAAGACAATTCTCCCGAAGTTACTAATTTTTCGACGAAAAGAAAACTATTGGGGTGTGTCGATCTAGCACTTACTGCTATTCTTATATATATTTGAGCACTAGATGCTATTTTATCCGGTTTCGCTACATGAGGAGGAATTGAAAACATACCTGATTTATATATTATTCATAGAAATTCTATGCATTATTTTACAAAGTAGAAAAGTATTCTGGAAAACCCGATATAATTCTGTAGCTTTAGATACAAAAGGCTTAGAATTGAAAAAGTACCTGATTTATGTATTTTTCATAGAAATTCTATGCATTATTTTACAAAGTAGAAAAGTATTCTGAAAAACCCGATATAATTCCGTAGTTTTAGATACAGAAGGCTTAGAATTGAAAAAATACCTGAGTTATGTATTTTTCATAGAAATTCTATGCATTATTTTACAAAGTAGAAAAGTATTCTGAAAAATCCGATATAATTCTGTAGTTTTCGATACAAAAGGCTTAGAATTGAAAAAGTACCTGATTTATATATTTTTCATAGAAATTCTATGCATTATTTTACAAAGTAGAAAAGTATTCTGAAAAGCCTGATATAATTCTGTAGTTTTAGATACAAAATGCTTAGAATTGAAAAAGTACCTGATTTTTATATTTTTCATTGAAATTCTATGCATTATTTTATAAAGTAGAAAAGTATGCTGAAAAACCCGATGTAATTCTGTAGTTTTAGATACAAAATGCTTAGAATTTCAACAATCTACAATTAATAGTCTACAACTATCTATTAGTTATAAAATCAATTTCATTTTTTTTTTTAAAATTAAGCTTCTGATTAATTGATGATTATCCGAAAACTTAACAAAAAAATTAGTATTAAAAGTTTTCATTTTATTTATTTAAAAAAAAAACATATTGCGTTTTATGGCGCAACTTGTTCAGTTATGTCATAAAACGGGAGAAATTTAACAGGAATTTCTTCCTCTAGTCTAACTGGAATTCCCGAAATTTCTTCGTAGAGCGCAACTCTTTCCGGAAAACCTTGATTCCTGGAGAAGGAGCCTCGACCTGATCAAAATCAATAATCGTATCTGAGAATTGTTGTGAATTTCTTGAGCTTTCCTGGAGTAATCTAATATTTTATTTCTGTGTTCAAATATTTTCTTGTGTCAAAGAGAATTTTCATTGTTCTGATCTATGGAGTATGTTCGGGAAAAAGTACTTGTTTTATGTTTCTTTAGTTTTACAGTTAATGGGGTCAAGTATGAAATAGAAGAAAAAAAGTGTTTGAACATTTTTATTAACTAAACAGGAGCTTGTTCGCACGTTTTGTGAATGTCATTTTTTTGTGAGTGTGTGAAAAATCTGTTTATAATTTACTATTCTAATATAGACGGTAAATCGCCATAGTCTAGTTTAAGTTTTTTTTAAATTTTATTTATGAACAATCGACCCAATTCTGAGTTTACGACTATCAGTGTGAAACTCCGTAGTGTTGAACCCAACCCAGAAGGCAAGGGAACTCCATGATCCAGCTTTGGGTCAAATTAGCCTCCGTGGTGGACTCTTTGATGGAACTAACCTGCACTACGTTACACGGAGAGAAAAACCGATAAAACCTTCCCTGTTTAACCGGACTGTAAAGGGATTATAACCTATGATGCGTTTATCCCTCAGGATATTTTTACATCAGCAGTACTGTCGGTGCAAGCCGGTAACAGAATTCATAATAACCAGCCACCGCTGGTATTTCAACCAGGGTCACCTCATTAGGAGGCGAACGCTTCATCCTCTGAGCTACCGTGGCTCATGGTCTTGTTAGTTATAACCGTTGTTGAACAGCCTACCTAATTTTTGGGTTTACGACTTCTAATGTTCAACTCCGTAGCCTTGTAATTTTGAACCCATTTCAGAAGACAAGGGAACTCCTGGATAAAGTATTGGGAGAAATTTGCCTTCGTGAAGGACTTTTTGATGGAGCCAACCCGCATTTGGCTACATGGAGAGGAAGACCACGAGAGCCTCCCACGGTTAGCCTGACGACCAAAGTACTCTTACCCATGATCTGGCTATCTCTGAGGATATTTCACGTCAGCACTGTGGTCGGTGCAAACCAAATGCGGATTCGTATCGACCAGCCATCGCCGGGATTCGAACCCGTTTCACCTCATTGGCAGGCGAACGCTCTATCCTCTGAGCCATAGCGGCTCATTGTCTTGTAGTGTAAATGTGCAAAAGTAAGATCGTGTCTTTGAGATTTTGTGAAATATAAAGGTTAAAAAATACGGAGAAAAAAATGATAGAAAAGGCCCTTTTCATCTAAATAAGTTATACATTCAATTAATTTTAGTTTCAATCATTAAATCAGTACTAATTTATACAGTATTAAATCAGTACTAATTTATACAGTATTAAATCAGTACTAATTTAAAATTAAACGAGTTCATATCAACACAGAGCACCGTTTAACGACGTCATAGGCTCTGCTTTTCGAACGAAAAAATTTTGCGATGGACATGATTTTAAAATAAAAAATATTATACAGAAATTGTTTTTAAGATGAAATATTTTATGATATTATACAAATAAATAATTTGTGAAGGATCTATACTTAAGATAAAATTGTTTTTGTGAAATTTAAATAACTTTGGAGATTTTCTTTCTATCTTTTAGAACTACTATTTACGCTTGTTAAATGCTTTGATTTATAGTTGAAATAGTATATGAAATTTTTTCACTGATTGATTTAAATTATAGCATTTTGCTGCTTTAATTTCTCTTTGCGTTTTATAATGATAACATTAAAAAAAAATGTGGCAAAATGTAAAATATTTCCAAATATTCAAAATTAAAGGAATACTGTAACGATGTGAACTGTCTTATCTTTTAAATTTTCTATTATATTAATGATGCATTTACATATATGCATTATTAATTTGCATACATTAATGATGCGATCACATCATTAGATAGTTTTTTTTTTCACTGATTGACTTAAATGGAACCATTTCGTTCTTTAAATTTTCTTTTGTATTTTGTAATGATCGCATATGAAAGCACATGATTTTTTTTACAAACTTAAATTGTCTTTTTTTTGTACTATATAAAAATTGAAATTTTCATTGATTGCATTTTGATAAGTCCGTAGCTCGTTCTTCGAGCAGCTAATTATAATCATTTATACCTTAGTCTTTCAATATCAACTTTTTCAAACGCACAAATTAAAAATCAATAAACAAGCACACTTTTAAATAATTTATAATAATTTTTTTGCTAATTTAAAATTAAAATTTTTTTTAAATGTTCAACAAAAAATTTTGGTTTTAATATTTTAATTTAATTTTTTCGTTTCAAATAGAACAAGTTAAAAAATTTAAAAAAAACTTAATATTTTTTCGTATTTTGTTTTTTAAACGAAAATTTATCAATCGTATGAACTAAAGTCAAACTAAAATAGTTAAAAAATAATATTTTGAATGTTTTATTAAAAAATTTTCAACATCAAAAAATTTTGATTTTAATATTTTAATTTTATTTTTTCGTTTCAAAAAGAATAAGTTAAAAAATTTAAAAAAAAACATGTTTTTTCTTATTTTGTTTTTTAAACGAAAATTTATCAATCGTATGAAGTAAAATCAAACTAAAATAGTTAAAAATAATAAAAAATCAGAGGTTACGCATCTTTTCATATCACCTTGGAATTATCTTCTAGTTCTGATCTTTTTTTAATTAAACCGGATTACTTTCCGATCCTCCAAAAAAAACCTAATTAAAACAGATCTGACAAACAATAAATATAAAATAACGCTATTGAACAACACAAAAACAAGCTATTCAAAGGATTGTTTTCAAGTTTCTTCCAACGTTAACATCATGATAATTTTAGGAATTGTTTTGGGAGAGAAAGGACAAGGTTGTTTGAACTTTGATAAGTAGGTCATATGAGTTGGACGACACAGATGAGGCGATTTTCTTATCATCGCAATATTGAGATCATGGCTTTAATTATACCATGAACTAACTGTTCATCCAAGAAATTAAAATGGAAATTAAATATTTATCACTACAGATATTTAAATAACTAGGTTTTTTTTTGTAGTAAAGGAGATTGGTTTGAACAGGGATTCCCAAATGGTGTTCCGCGGAACATTAGGGTTCCTGTTATGATTTTCGAAACCTGTAATTAAATTTAGATCCGATTACTTACTCATTATTTATTTAATATGTTCATTATTTTTATGACGTCATTTAATTAACATGCTTGTGAAAAAGGAAGAGCAAAATTTTAAAAAAAATCTAACAACAATAAGCACCGAAGAGCCATTACATTATGACCACACTGCTAATAACATGTAGGACCATCTTCAGCCCTCAAAACTGCTAGCACCCACCGTGGCATTGATTCCACAAGGTGCTGATAGGTAGTCTGAGGTATTTGGTACCAAGCGCTCACCAACTGGTCCTGCAATTCCCTCACATTGCGAGGGGGTAGCGTGGCAGCACGAATTTGGTTTTCCAAGTAGGACCACAAATGCTCTATTGGATTAAGGTCATGTGAATTCGGGTGCCAAGACATGACTTGAAAGTCACTGGAATGTTCCTTGAACCAATCCATGACGATTCGACCCTTATGACACGGTGCAAGTACCTTACAGTCGTCAGGGATTGTTCTATGAGGATTAAGGGTCCTAAAATGTGCCCCATGAAAACATTGTTCCTGGGGGAGAAACCATGAAAACCTGGGCGAGCTCATTGTTATAGATGGAGGGTGGCCATAATGTAATGGCTCTTCGGTGTATATTGAATGAATAAGAAAAAAAGAGACTCATTTATGAAAAATCGCATTAGTATTTTGCATAGAATAAAAATAACCAAATTCAACAATGAAGAAACATGTGTCTTTAATAACCATTTCGTCTTTATTTGTATTTAATATTTCGGTCCTTTTTCGTCTTTATTTCACTGAAAACCAAGTTTTATCTCTTGTCTATTCAGTTAATACACACACTGAAATCAAATTAGAAGACTATATGCAGCTCTAGACTTGTATATGTCTGACAACATATTTATTGATATAACGATAGAATGAAAAAAAATTCCTTTTTTATTTATTCATTTTATTTTAAAAACGTCGTTGAACAGTCGACCCAATTTTGCGTTTACGATTACCAATGTTCATCTCCTTAGCTGTGTAGTTTCAAACCTAGTCCAGAAGACAAGGGAACTCCTGGATCAAGTATATTGAAAGAAATTTGCCTTCGTTGATGACTTTTTGATGGAACTAACCCGCATTTGCGTTACATGGATAGGAAAACTACGAAAACCTGATGGCAAGGAGACTCTAACGAAGGATATTTTTATATTTGTTTTACATAGAGTGGAAAACCTCTCACGGTTAGCTCAACGACAATCCCATGATTCATCTACCAATGAAGATATTTTACGACAACACTGTGGTCGGTGCGAGCCGGGTGCAGAATTCGTATCGACCTGCTATGGAATCCAGTTTATCTCATTGCGGGGCTCTATCCCCACAGCGTCTTTTTATTCATTCATTAAATATTTTCAAAATAAATAAATAAATAAATAAAATTGCAATCATTAAATATTTTTAATGATTGCAATTTTATTTATTATTTTATTATTAATATTGCAATTTTATTATTATAAATAAAATTGCTGTCATTAAATATTTTTATTTATTTATAAATTTATTTATTAAGTCTCGGGGCTCCGCCTAAAATGATTGATTACTTAGTGTTTCATAGCCGGAAAAAAAACTTGGGAACCACTGGTTCTGAATATAATTTTAAACACATAAAATCGAATTTAATTATCGGTTTGTACTCATGGTTGTTGGTAGTTCCTCAAAGTAGTGGTGATGCAAAAAAGCTATTACCGTTTGCCACCCCCCCCCCCCTATNCCCTCTATTTTATATTTTCTGTTTCTCTAATTATGTATTTTACTGCAGACGAATTCGTAAACGGACAGCAATATTTGCCCGTTTTGACCGAATTCTCGTAAAAAACGTGTTCATGAAAAAAATAAAAGAATTTCATTGTACTTACTAAATTATATAGAACTTTATTTTTTATTTCTCTGCTGTACAAAAGAAAGTATGTAATTTTCTGTGAACTGTCTGATTGTCTTTTTGTTATGTTATTTGTTTTTTTAATAAAATGCATGTGCCGAAAAACATCGTCATTTGCATCCCCGTTTTCGAAAAAAGTTCACGTGTTCGCTGGTCACAAATATGATACTCGCTAAAACCGGGGCGGGCTCTTTAAAAGCGATTATATGTTCCAATTAACTATATTTTTACTTTATACCAACTTAGTAGTTTCGATTATTTTTTCTTTAAATCAAGACTCGTTTGGCGAGTTCGACTCCATTTGACAAATTGGAATTAAAAAAATAAAGAAAGAAAAGATTTTAAACTACAATGTTAATTTTAGTTTTTTTTCATTAGCTCCAATAGAAATTTATTTGTAAAAAAATATTTATGGTAGCCTAATCTTCAATTAGAACAGTGGTTTCTAAACGTTTTCCATAAGGTGGGACTTCTGAATATGAAGTTGCTTTATACGATCTATATTTAAATAAAATTAAAGAACATATCTTTGATACCTCTTAAAAACGGACTTAATCAAGTCGATCTGTATCTTACTTTGATGATGTAACTTCATATGTGTGAATTTTAAATTAAATGTTCTAAAATAATTCAAAAAAATTGCAAATAGTTATTTTAACCATCTGGTTGAAAAAATTTTTTTTTGTTATTTTGTTGATGTTTTTATTTGCGTAGTGTTCTGTTAATAATTTTCATATTCTTCATCAATAGTTAATTTTTCAAGCATATAATTAAATATGAAATTTACATAACAGTGTTTCATTAATTTAATTATTCATATTCCGAATATTGTTGCTTTTGGTACTTACGTATTATCCTGACGATTATTTCCGTCAAATCTGAAAATAATAAGTTTGGAACTTGTCCAAATTTTGAATATTTTCTCGTTTTCGCATGAAATAAATTATATTTGCATGTTATCTATTTCTTGATGAAGAATTATTATGTAAAAATTACTTCTGAATATACTAAAATGAGTCAGGTGCGGCGTTGTAGAAAATGATCCACGGGATAATACGTAAGTACCTGTTTTTTTATATCTTTTTTTCCCCACACGAATTAACAGATTAAATCTAGACAAAAACAATGTTCTACTTTAAATACAGCTTAGTTTCCTCTTTGATATAAAGTAACAATTTGTACCCATGTATTTGAATTATTTTAATTCCAATAACTTGAACAAAAAAATTTTAACATTGTTTCATCAGATTTTAGGTTGTTCAAGTATTATGTAAGCAAATGAGGGGGAAAGAATGAGGTAATTTTCATATTTGTTTATTTTTGTTTACAAGGAGGTGGGAAGGAAAGTATGAGACGCGAAAAAAATTTCACTGTTAATTAACGAAAATAAATTTTAAAAAAATTATTAAAAAAAATTTACGATTTTGTTATTGGCTTAGTTTAGTTAAGTACGAACGAGAAATTTCATAATCACCAAAAACATTAAATGATGATTATACATTATTTGAACTACCCCTTTATGTTCATGAAACAACGTCATAAAGAAATTGTCTAACTTAAACAATAATTATCTTATATCTTTTTTATTTCTGTATGTTGTTTCATTATTATTATCTGAGTTGTCTTCGCCGGTAGCGTGGCCGAGCGGTCTAAGGCGCTGGTTTAAGGCACCAGTCTCCTCGGAGGCGTGGGTTCGAATCCCACCGCTGCCAGTGTAAACTTTTTGCAGTAAAATATCAAAATTATTTTTTAAGATCATATTGCACATTTTTATTTTAGGCAAACATTCTGATGGTATTATAAAATACATTTCTTAGGTTTAAATAATTGATTGTTGAAGTGTATTCAACAATTTTAATTATCGAAAATAGACGCTATTTAACTTTTTGTCGCAAAATATCGAAATTATTTTGTAAGATCATATTGCACATTTTTATTTTAGGCAAACGTTTTGATGGCATTATAAAATATATTTTTTAGTTTTAATTAATTGATTGTTAAAGTGTATTCAGCAATTTTTAACTATCGAAAATAGACGCTATTTAAATATAAAAAGAAATTTATTTTCAGTTTTTTTTATTTAAATAAATTTCCTTTTTAATAAAGAAAAACTTATTATGTAAGCATTACAATCACTAACTACACAAAAAGATAACAAGAAATACAAGCGGCAATAAATAATTTAGAACCTTTCCATGACAATTTATTCCACATTTAAATTTATAATTTGAAGTTAACAATAATGCTAGCACCATAATTACATTCTGATAATAATATTATTATTATTACTAATACTTTTTTTAATTTATTTACTAATAATTCGTCGATTCACTGATTTTCCGTTTTATGACTTTCTTACCTTAATTTTTTTTTCTTTATTTATTTAACTCTATTAATAATTATTCACAGCAACAGTTGCCATAACGATGTGCTACTCATTATGTATCATTAAATTTATAATTTTTGATAGCTAAAGTTCGATAGCCTCTTTATTTTAGCTACCATGAATTTGCTTCAGAAAGCATATTATAAAATAGCATTCTAAACAATCTTTTTTTAGCCTAATCATGTTGGGTTTTTACAATTCATGTTGTAAATGTAAATATATATAGTTTGGCAGGTGTTCATTAGAATTTTATTTATTTATTTATTACTTATTATTTATTTATTTATTTATTTATTTATTTATTTATTTATTTATTATTATTATCACTTATAAATTAATTAAAAATATGACATTACTTTTTTTAATGTTGATGATCAAAAATGTATTAAAGCTATAAACGTAATTTGTTTACGCTATAAAATTAATTTTTTTTAAAAAAGAAATTAATATGGGAGTAAATATTTATGTAAACTTGTATTTGCAATACTTAGAAAAAGAAGAAAAAAAAATGAATCCTACGTGCAACGGAAATTATATCAGTTGTCCTAGTATAAGTCCTAGACTCATTGCAACGAGCAAATTGAATTGAAATATGAGGGTTAACGTCAATTTAAGTTAGTGAAAGCTAAATATGCGTGTTAAAACAAAGTGTTTTATCTCTCTTATGCATTTATATTTAAATTTTTATTCGAATGCTAATGTTTTCACATAAATGAAAGCAAATAAATATAATTTTTAAAAAAATATGTATCCCAATCCCCTTAACCGAACACTTCCTAAAATATTTGAGGGTAACTAAACAGCTTGAGGATCAAAAATTATGTGAAGCAGGAAGTGCAGACGATCCTCCTTACCGTTATTGTGAACAAGAGAATAGTTTGTTCTCCCATCAGGAAATAGTTTTTTTTTTTCGTTTTACCTGTCAATAGGCATGAGAAATAGTTTTTTTTTCGTTCGTCTTTTTGGTGATTTACTAAATTTTTTTTCCTTCATTTTCCCATATGTCATCTTATTTATTGTCTTTAGCTGGGATAATTGTTAGCTGAGGAAAAATAAAGTTGTTGTTTTTTTTCGATAAAATAAATAAAATTCGAAATAATTTAGTGCTAAGAATAACACTAAAAATAGTTTGACTTTTATTTAATGTCCTTGAATAATTTTTTGTGTGTGCGTGTGTGTTTAATGCATAAATTTGAAAAACTGTTAAGCGTATAAAAATGAAAAAAAAAAAAATGCGTAAATATTAAGTTTAGTTACACTTAGGGAACGATTTCATTAAAAATTTTCAGTTTACTGCGAATTTAAAGAGTATTTAATTTTTCTCTACTGAATTATTTTTAAAATGAAAAAAAAGAAGAAAAAAAAAGTTTTCATGCATAAAGCAAAAATAATGCGTGAGTTATTATTATTATTTTTTTTTAATTATCATTCGTTTTTTTTTCATAAATGAATTTGATTGTATCCTGGAACGATTTTTCCAGTTTTTTAAAAAAAAATGCTAAGTTAAAAAGTAGGAAAAAACATATATTTTGCTTGTGTCACTAACCAACATCTAAAAAATAGTTACCCAAAATAATATTAAATAAATAAAAATTAAAAGAAACCAGATTAAAATTGTAGTTAATAGAAAAGTAGCTATGGTTATCTTAATTAAAAACTAGGAACTTTCCATCATGCCAAGAAAAGAATTTATTAGCATTAATTAAAAAGATCTATCAGGCAAGAAAGCGTTAAGGCAGTGTGTTGCAAATTATAATAAGTCCATTTTTAAATATCTGGGGCTAATTAATTAAAAAATTAATTTGATGCAAAGCGTAAAGAATGTGCTTTTTGTGTTATTTTAACGAATTTGAAACATGTAGGTCTTAGAACAAAATCATTAAATAATGTCACGCTTAATTAATATAAAAACTAGTTTTCGTGTTATTTCAATAATTTTAAACTGGTCATTTTGAAGTTCTGAGAAAATTCTATTATCGTTTTTAAATTCAAATAAAGTTTATTAATACAACACACTTCGGTAAAAAAACATACAATGAGCAGAAAAAAAAATCTGATTATGCTTAATAACTCTTGATCTAATGATAAGACTTTCACGTAACAGCTCAACTCTATCTTAATGCTTCAAGGATCTGATATTAAACATGCTTATTTTTTCGGTATTTTTTTTCCTCTTTTTTCATATTAACATACATTTTCTTGACTCTCAAAATATGGGGAAGGCAGCCGCAATCTGGAAAACATGGTCTCAATAATTAGGTCAAGAGAGCTGTCGAAAGTTCGAACCCCTTCATGTTAGTACGTATTACTTTATTCGTATTTCATCATAACTCAAAAACTTTTCAAGCAAATCGAAAATGTTTACACACAATTATAAAATTCGTTTATCCTTAATAATTATTTATTGTGTTATTTAAAAATGGTCGAATTTTTTTTTAATTTTTAGACAATTTTTTTAATCGTTTTAAAGAATGTTATTTTGTATGACAAATTCCAAAATATCAACGAAATCGGTCAAATAGTTCTCAAGATATCGAATCTTAGATATAGAACTCTTTTAAATTTTTTCATTGTCTGAAATATGATTCCATGGCCTGTGATAGTTGATTCGTTTTGATCCACCAATACGGTTTCAGATACTTTTTTTAATCACTTCGATTTCTACATAAAAACACAATATATCGCTTCAATTGTTGCCTCAACTTCTTTTTAATTAAAGTTAAGCATTGTTTTCTTATTAATACTTTTCTTGATTACGCGTAATTGATGTATCAAGAGGTGTGAAAAGGTGATGTCAATAAATTCATAATACAGTCAAACCCCGCTATAGTGAACCTTCAAGGGGTCGAAATTTTAGTTCGCTATAACCGAGTGTCCACTACTGTAAACAATTTTAACTAATTTTTCCGAATTGCTCCCTGTTATTACACATTATTTAAATATATGACCAAAAAAGAGAAATATAAGAATGATTAAAAAAACAATATGTAGTAACAAAAAATGTATTAACTTTTATTTTTTATTACTCATCGTCTTGCGTACAAAAAATTTAGGGATGGGGAAACTGAGATAGAAGAAACAAACAAGAAAAAATGCTTATGGCTACATTCTATCACTCAATAGATGGTTTTAAAAATCGGTATATTCATTTTATGTAGAAGTTTCAAAATTACCAAAAAATGAAGAAAACAGGTCAGTTGAAGACAGAAGAAAGTTCATAATATCCAACTTCCTCTCTTCTTTTTGTTCACTATATCCACAAAAAATAATATTAAATGTGTATAGCGAGGCTCTATATCCGGGAGTTCACTATAAACCATGTTCACTATAACGAGGTTTGACTGTANATCCGTACTGCAAACAATTTTAACTAATTTTTCCGAACTGTTCCCTTTTTTTTACACATTATTTAAATATATGACCAATAAAGAGAAATATAAAAATGATTAAAAAAACAATATGTAGTAACAAAAAATGTGTTAACTTTTATTTTTTATTACTCATCGTCTTGCGTTCAAAAAACTTAGAGATGGGGAAACTGAGATAGAAGAAACAAACAAGAAAAAATGCTTATGGCTACATTCCATCACTCAATAGATGGTTTTAAAAATCGGTATATTCATTTTATGTAGAAATTTCAAAATTACCAAAAAATGAAGGAAAAAAAGTCAGTCGCAGACAGTAAAAAGTTCATAATATCCAACTTCCTCTCTTCTTTTGGTACCCTATATCCACAAAAAATAATATTAAAATGTGTATAGTGAGGCACTATATCCGGGAGTTCAGTATAAGCCATGTTCACTATAACGGGGTTGCACTGCAGTAAAAATAATTTAACAATTATTTTTATTATTATTAAAATTATTATCTCTTACTTTTACCATTTCATAGACTTACTAATTGGCTGAAAAATTTAGCAATATTTTCTATTTCAAAGTATAATTGAGCAGAAAAACGTTTTTATTAAAAATAATGATTAATTATTAACAGTTATTTCAATCTTAAACAGGAAACTTAATAAGAAATACACTTAAAGTCCTTCATAACAGGAAGAAACTAGTTAATTTTAAAACATAAACAACATAACTACTATCACTTCCTCCTCCAACCCATTCCTGCAAAGATAAATCCGACGTTGCTTCGCCTTCACCCGTAAAAAGCTACCAAAAAAATAAAAAACTTTTATTATACCTTCACAAGGGACAAGAAAGTAGATAGTAAGAGCTCTTTCATTGCTAGTATCAAAAGTAACCCAAGGTTTCAAGCGAGACTAACGGTCCAGCAAGCAAACTGAATAGTTCGGACTTGGCTAGAGATAAAAAAAATGTAAAATAAAATAAAAAAAATCAAAAGAGCCAAGTTTAACTAAACAACGTTCCTCTTTAATTTTACGGGATTTCAGATGTTTATTGAAGCATGGAGGTGCTATATAGAGCGATTCTGAGGTAAATCAAAAGTGTTAAAAAAAACTGAAGTGTAACACGACAAGCGATAGTGCAAGAGTTTCGTTTGATGAGAGGTGTTTGGTTTAATATATCGTTAAATATGTAGAGCGATTCAAAGTAGGATCGTAACGGTAGAATTGAAGTAATTGATGTTAATGTCATAACAAGCAATCAAGCATGCTTTATATTTAAGATTTACGTCCAAAAATTACATAACTTTCTAGAAAGCAAACATTTGTATGAGTAGATGTTTTGTAATAAGTCTTTAAGCAAAAAAAGGAAGCAATTTTTAAAAAAAGTTATTTTTCGTTTCGGGGACGTTATTTGATATTGCAATTTGCACTTTTCTTAAAATTTATCATTTGCGTGTAAGTGGTGGCTGTGGTTTAGCACTCATCCATATTGATAATGTAGAGCTTTTAGCTTTTCAAATCGGAAATGTTAACAGAAAAAGAAGAGAAAAAACTGAAGTGTAACACGCCAAGCGATAGTGCAAGAGTTTTGTTGATGAGAGGTGTTTTGTTTAATATATCGTTAAATATGTAGAGCGATTCAAAGTAGAATCGTAACCTTAGAATTGAAGAAATTGATGTTTATGTCATAACAAAGCAATCAAGCATGCTTTATAATTAGGATTTCCTATATAAGATAATTCCATGCCAAAAGTAATTTATAAAATTCCATGCTAAAAATAATTTAAATTAAGTGCATACTATTGAAATAATGAACTGGAATGTATATGTTAGAAAGTGCTCTTGATTTTATAATAGATTTTTGTTAATTTTATAATGTTGTTTCGTATATAATAGATTTTTGCGTTTTATTAATCACCACATTTTACAAATTTAGGATCACGTACCAATGAAAAAAATTTCAGGCATCCTGTCCCATTTTTGTTTTTAAGTCATTTTAAAAACCTTTTAATAAAAATTAAATTAGACCCTTGAAGATTCTATTGGTATTAATAATAGCTGAAACATTTATCACAGACTTTGGCAATGCTACCTTGGATATATATAGGACAAACCAGGCATGCTCTGAAATTTAGGCTGAAGGATCGGAAAAAATTTGTCCGTTATCATGAGATCAATAGGAACCGTTGATTTTCATTCAATTTCGATCATTCCAAAATTATTTTTTACTCTTCACATATCAGCCGTTGAGACATGCTTCATTCATAATATTACCGATTCTATTGTAAATGATCTCAGTTCTACCCCATATCTACATTATTCATAGATATGTTCTAATTCGATTTACCATCTTCGGCCACTGCTACCTCCTTGACTAACGCTGCTTCTTTTATGTTCCGATCCATCGAATATTATTCCTCCATTTTTGCTCTTTTTCTTGCATCTAAATTGTATATAAGTTCATGTTCAACACGTGGATGATGAACATTCACGTAATTTCTGTGACCCATCTATCGTATATTATTCTTCCATTTTTGCTCTTTTTCTTGCATCTAAATTGTATATAAGTTCATGTTCAACATACGGATGATGAACATTCACGTAATTTCGTTGACCCATCGCATATCATTCTTCCATTTTTGCTCTTTTTCTTGCATCTAAATTGTATATAAATCCATGTTCAACATGTGGATGATGAACATTCACGTAATTTCCTTGACCCATCATATATTCTTCTATTTTTGCTCTTTTTCTTGCATCTAAATTGTATAAAAGTTCATGTTCAGCACCTGGATGATGAACATTCACGTAATTTCGTTGACCCATCGTATATCATTCTTCCATTTTTGCTCTTTTTTTGCATCTAAATTGTATATAGGTTCATGTTCAACACGTGGATGATGAACATCCACGTAAGTTCTTTGTGATTAGTGCGTCATGTTTTGGGCGGTCGGAACATGCTGACCTTGCTTCCATATTAACAGTTTGAGGTCGCGTGTCTGTTTTCAGTTCCATCAAGTATAAACAAAATACGATTCTAAAGGGTTCAGTTTAATTTTCTAGCAATTGTTATGCTTGTTAAAAGCAGTAGCGTAACAAGCAATTTTTTCCGCGTTAATTTAGCTTAGAAAAATATTACAAAACGTGTTTTAAAATCATTTAAATCGAGAAACAGATAAAAAACATTTCGCTATAAATGTTTGAATGTCTTCCTAAATAAATAATCCACGCATCAAAACCCGAGACGGAAAGTAAGTGGGTAAAAAAAAAATAATTACACACATTCGAAGAATAATATTCGGTTTTTCCTCCTTTCGATAAGAGATATCTTCTTGCTGTGTTCTCTCTATGATGTAAAAATGAATTTTGAAGTTTTTATACTGTATTGTGTGACTAGATGCCGATGTGACAACCCTACCAGGAAAAAGTAAACGCAATGCGGTGTCTCAGAGTGCATAATGAAGCCGAAAAATCTTACAAAATAAGCCTTATTAGTTATTAATAGTCCAACCTAAGTGTGATGAAAAAGGTAGTGATGCATGAAAAAGTCAATCGAGTTTCTCTTGTTCCTCGTTTATTTTTAAATTCAAGATTTCGAATAGCTTTCCTTATAGAGTTTTTAGTTGGTTACTGGTGTGAACATTATTTTTCCTTGTTAAAAAAAAGTGTTTTTTCTTCTCTTTTTTTTAATGGGCAGAGGGTAGTAAAAAAAGTGACCGCAAGTTTTCTAAACCACATCCTTTACATTTATTTAATGCTATTTTATTAACGAATATCAATGCGAAATTTTATTTATTTATTCAAATTGCGTGAAAACGAATCTCAATGTGTGATTTTTTAAATCACGCAAATACGAATCTCGACAATTTATTTTAAAATCGCGTGAATGATTTCGATGTTGTTTTTAAAATTGCGTAATACGAATCTTGATGTTTGATTTTCAAATCGCGCAAATACGAATCTCGACTTTTGCTTTTAAAATTGCGTAAATACGAATCTCGACATTTAACTTTAAAATCGCGTGAATGATTTCGATGTCCATTTTAAAATTGCGTAATAAGAATCTTGATGTTTGATTTTAAAATTACGCAAATACAAATCTCGACGTTTGCTTTTAAAATTGCGTAAATACGAATCTCGACATTTAACTTTAAAATCGCGTGAATGATTTCGATGTCCATTTTAAAATTGCGTAATAAGAATCTTGATGTTTGATTTTAAAATTACGTAAATACGAATCTCGACGTTTGATTTTAGAATTGCGTAAAAACGAATCTCGACATTTAATTTTAAAATCGCGGGAATGATTTCGATGTTAATTTTAAAATTGCGTAATAAGAATCTTGATGTTTGATTTTAAAATTACGTAAATACGAATCTCGATGTTTGATTTTAGAATTGCGTAAAAACGAATCTCGACATTTAATTTTAAAATAGCGGGAATGATTTCGATGTTGATTTTAAAATTGCGTAATAAGAATCTTGATGTTTGATTTTAAAATCACGAGAATACGAATCTCAATGTTTGATTTTAAAATTGCGTAAATACGAATCTCGATGTTTGATTTTAAAACCACTTAAATACGAACTCCAATGTATAATTTTCAAGTCTCTTGAACATGAATCATAATAGTGACTTGAATAGTGACTGAATACGAAATACGATATTTGATTAAAAAAAAGAAAAGCATGAAAATACGAAACACGATGAGCGTAAATAGGAATCACTATGTGTGATTTTAAACCATGTGAATATATTTTTAAATCGAGTTTGTATTCGTAGGAAAAAGTGTAAAAATGAATCCTTTTCTTTTCGGGACAAAGACAAACTTTCAAAAAGACAAACTTTTCTTCTTTTCCCTTCTTTTTGCATGTATGTATGAATTCTTTTTACCCATGAGATTTCTCTATAAATTTATTTTCCTATAAAATTTTCTTGCTATGACACTTATGTCAGATATAGAGTGCTGGGTATCCTACAGAATGCCATTGTTTAATACTTTACTAGTAATACATACATAATACGTTATTCTCTGTGTTAGGTATATGAGTAACAACTTATGCTTTTAGAAAAAAAATTGCGACTGAACAATATGACTTATGTTATTATAAAAATTGTAAAGCCAATTTTTTAAAAATTTGACTTACTCATAAGTTTCAACTGAATACTTTCTCTTCTTATTTTTAAACTATTAGGTGTGGATTATGAATTTTAAATGATTGATTTATTATGCTTATTTTTTTTTTTCATTTAATCTGCATTCCTGTATATTTCAGTTCTAGTTTGTGCATAAACAGTTAAAAAATATTCAGTAACTAATTGCGCAGATTAATTAAAAAAATATTTAAAAAATTACTAAAAAAAAACAAGTGTTTCAAAACTATTTAAATTTTTTAAGCTTAATTTGAAAAACAAACGATTAAAAAGCTTCATGTGAAACAAAAATCTATTGAAAAACAAATATATAAAAACTATTTAAATTTTTTAAAATTAAAACTAATTTTATAAAACTAATTAAAAGAAATAACCAAGTAATAATAAATTAATATATAAAATTCAATAGTTAATTATTGTTTTAAAATCAAATATTTTGGTTTAAAAATTAAGGCCTTTAGACAATTTCAAAGAACTCAATACTTACAATGTTTGTTTACATTCATTACTCTGTTATAATCAAGAGTTTTTGAAAAATATTACGAAATGGAACCATACAGGTAGAAAAAACAGTGATTTCATCAATAGGTAATTCCCTTTTAATTTGACACAATAGAAATTTTATTTCTTTTTCTCAAATGTTTGCTTTTATCACCATATTACTTAACACAATACTGACGGGCGTAAAGAATGAATTGTGGTCTGAATAATGCAATTTAAAGGACAAAATATGTTAATGACATTTTCAAGGCTTTATGATTTACTCATACGGGCATTTCAATTTAATAAACAATCTTGGCTCAAGTCTAAATTTCGCTTAGCCTTTACAAAGCATAATTTAGTTTCGTAACTTATATTGTATATAAATTGGCTTTTAAATATACAAAAAAGGAACTTCATTTTGTGGGAAAATAATATTTTATTATCAGTATTGTTAAATGTCTTTTGCATCAAAACCAATTAGATTAATTTTCTAGATATTTATGGGAGAACTTAAAAACATATGGATGGCAGTTTGGAATTTTAATATGAGCTCTGATACCTCTAATGCAGTGTTTCCCAAAGTGTGGTACGCGTACCCCCAGGGGTACAGGAACAATTCAGCGGGGGTACGCGTTCTTATGTGAAATATCTTACAACAAACGAAAATTTCAAAAACTTTTATTTAAAAACAAAGCTAGCCATGATTATACGTATTTTTCTATTGGCTATTTTTTGCTGAGTTAACAGTTAATAATTAGTGGTGTCAACAGCCAGTTATGATTTTTAACTTTTGCAAATTTTTTTTATCACAGCAAAAGCAATATCATCCTTCTCACTGATGCAAATAAACTTATTGACGAAACTTAGTACCAAAAAAGAAAAATAAACATATTTTTGAAAAAATACATTTATTTTTTTATTAGTGGTACACAGCGTTACGAAAAATTTAGAAAGGGTAAGCAAAAGTCATAAGTTTGGGAAACACTACTCTAATGTAAGGTAATATTAAGATAGTTTTCATTATGGGATAAAAAATTTTTTGTTTTAAGCAAATATATATTAAAAAATTGATAAAACTGGTTTAATTAGAGTCACTTGTATCGAACGCAGTTAGAGTTAGCAACTCAAGATTATCCTAAAAGAGAAAGATGTTGGATTAGGTTACCTTTGTCTTTGTCTCTTACCTTTGCTGATAAAGTTAGGGAAGTTTCACTCGAATTTCGCAATCGAATCACGTCAAAGTTAAGCAAAAATATTATTGATTGGTTAGTTCATCTCCATAAGTATAAAAATATAACTAATTTTTGTTTATTTGGAACATTTTCTGCTAGAAACAGCTTATTAGCAACAACAAAAAAGAGTTTTAATCATAAATTAACTGTTAATTATTCGGCTTAAAATAGCATACAAAAAAAATACTTGATTAAAATGTCGTTCCATTATCATAGTTTTTAAAAGTTGATTATTTTTTAAAGTATATGATTTAAATATTATTTTCGGGTATATTAGATATTCTAAAATAGTTAAGATCAATTTTTTTTATGCATACCTTACATTTAGAGATTCCACCAATTAAAGATGTCTCATCGATAGTTCCGTATTAGTCTCCAAAAAATCTAAGGTTTTGTTCCTTTTCGGTTAATTTTGGTCCTCAGCCAATAGCCGATTGTTACGCTTGCATACGTCGTAACTATCTAACCACGTTAGATACATAGGCACTTCAGTTTTAATGGGTACTAACCAACATTGTTTTATTAATTATCGGGACAAAAATAACAATGGAACTAATTTTATATTTTTATTGTACTGCAGTTTTTAAAAATAAATATAAGTACGCTAAAAAGAAATTTTATCGAAATATACATTTTTCTTTAATGCAAATTTGTACTTATTGGATTTCTTTTATAGATTGTCTATTATTATGAACTCTATTGGTGTTGTACTCAAGACAAATTTTCTATCAAAAATTGAGATACGAGTTATATTTTATTCGAAGCAGTGAAATCTCTCTAAATACAGTTAAATAATTCATATCAAACTTGTTTTAGATTTATTAGGATAAATAAGGGAGGGGATTTTTTAAATAACTACCTTTAAAAAAGACTAACTCCAGCAAACAAGTAAAACTTTTGAAATTTGTGAAATATAATTTTAAAATATTCCATTCCATTTCAGAAAAAAACATTTAAGATAAATCATTAGCATGTTTGAAATTTTTTTAAAGTAATTTTCAATGAAAGGAGGTGCGAAGTAAGGTAAAGTAGCAGGTATTTGAGAGATTAAGTAGTCACGCTGAAAAAATAATTTGATTTCAAACCAAATTTAATTGTGGAGAGTTCCAAACGGCTTCAAACTTATAAAACTGTTGCCCAAAGTTGTTCAAAAAATGCAAAAATTACAGCACCAAATTGGTTGAACTAAAACCACTAACTGAACTAGAACTGTTTAGTAAGTTGCACCAAATGCAATTGTGAACTATCATAAACAAAATATGACATAACAAAATCATTCTCAATTATTTTTGTAATTCATTTCATTAACGGAAATAAACTGAAAAAACTAGTGGTTTTTTTCCTTCTTAGATGTAGATTTTGACTGAAAAAAAAAAAAAACTTTTTATGTGTACATGTGCATTAATTTGTCCTATTTTGGCAGTCTGGGCTGTTGCGAAATCTGTGTATTCCCTTTTTATAACAAGAAGGAAAAATATGCTAAGGTCAATTAGCTTTTCGACCTTGAACTGCATTTACTTCGCGAAAGTTTGCCGTAAAATCTTCTCTCATTATTACTATCAGTAAATCTTAATAAACTGTTCAGTTTGTATGTAAATAACTATTTATCTCTCTCTCTACATATATATGTATTTTTTCAAATGTTTCTAGATACTGTACAAAAATTAATGCGTCGCATTATCGAATCCTGCTTATTTCTCTTTGGATCTTCTATTTTTTATAAAAACGATTGTATTAGACCTGAAAATAACAAATAAAAAGTTAAGCAACCGGTCACTTTTTCCGTCATTTTTATTTTATTTATTTATTATTTATTATTATTATTTTGAAAATCGTTTGATGATAAAAGTGCATCAATGCTTAGACCCTGGAAAATAGAATTTTCATTAATGTCTCCATTCAAATCCATCAATTAGTGATGGAAAGATTCATTTATAAGGAGTTTTCTTTAACAATTCACATATTTTAAATTTGTAATAGATGCATTAAATATATTTTGCCTCCTCAAATATTTTTCAGTAAAATTCTTTAAAGCCAGTATGTTTAACAAACTTTTATCACATATATATATATTACTTTTCAGTTGAATTACTTTCTTATGGCCGTAGATTATTTCAAACATGATTCTTTTTAAAAGTATAATTTGATCCAAGACAAAAAGTTTGCAAAAATGGCTATTAAATGTAAAGGGCCTATCAATATCGGCCACCGACTCAGTACGTTTGAGAAAAAAGTGTCTACTAAGTTACAGTTTACCGGCCACTGGCTACTAACTGAAAATTTAAATTTTTAGCTCTACATAGTATATTTAAAAGTTTAAATAACATTCAGCGAGAACTTTATTTAAGGTTATCGAAAAGAAAACAGTTTTTCAATTTTAAACTATTTTCTTTCTTTCTTTAGTTTTTGTTGAGAGACCGCACTATCGCCATCTTTGATTAGAGGTTAAACTTTTAATTCTTTTGTGTTCGTTTTTTTTTTTCTTTTCTTTTTTTTTTCCAAATTTCTTACATTTATATGGTATCATTCGGCACAACATTATACTTTTCAAAAAAATAAATTGATTCAATAATGATTAATAATCAAATTTCCTCATTTTTGTGATAAACAAATTGTTATTTTTTTTATAAAACAAAATTTAATGTATTACAAAAACAAAGTTTTACATGATCACCTCCCTCTCATATGTAAAAACAATCAAATTGCAATCCCCTTGTAGTTGTTTACGCAATATTTGAACAGCCCCTTTCAAAATATTTTTCTCAGTTCAGTGCGTAACCAAGATAACAGTCAACTATTTATTTTTATCTAAGCAAATAAAGAACATTAACTGTTCCAATAGAAATTCAGTTTAATGTCATTCAAAATTTAACTGTCGTCGCTGATTGTTTACGTTGAATACAAAATACTGCGAAAATGAACATCATACGTAAGCATTAATCTTAAATTTATAATGTTTGTGGTAAAACTGCTTTTTATTCCCTTTCAAACTAGATGAAGGAAGAAAAAAAAAACGAACGGAAAAGAAAATGAGCGACATAAATGCGTTCCAATTCCAAATGAGGTAAAAACAAAAATAAATAAAAAATATTTTTACTTTCATTCTATTGAGGTCGGTCAAAAATATGAAGAAAAAAAAATTCGATATTGTGATAAAACAGCGGTTCCCAAATGGTGTTACCTGGAACCCTAAGGTTCCGTGGTAGAGTTAAAGGGGTTCCGCGAGTTGGCACTTTTTATTAGAAGAGATAACTTTTGAAACCTCTTATTATATTTAGATCCAACCTATAATTAATAATTTATTTAATCGTACGTTTCCCTTTATGAAATTTATATCAAGTGAAATGCCAATGAAGTATAAATGGCATTTGTTTAAAGAAAAATATAAAATTTTTAATAACAATATATCAGACATAAAACCTAATTTAAGATTGATTAATGATTAAACGATGAAAAATCTTTATTCTTCTAATTAAATGTTTTAAAAATATTATCCTATAGTACATAACGTGCACAATTACCTTAAACTTTATGTGAAAAGTTGGGATTCCGCCGAAAGAAGATTGATTATTTCGGGTTGCGTAGCCGAAAAAATTTATTATTTTGGGTTGCGAACTGCTGTGCTAGAGAATAGTAATCAAAAGTATGACCGTGGCCCAAACATTGAAATTTCGATAATTCTTTGAAAAATACTTTTATATTCAGCAATTCTTCAGTTATGTTTTCTGTCGATATTCTGAGTATCGTCAGACACTTTTAAGGATTGGAAATTTTCTTCAACTAGAATGTTTTTTGTCTTCATTTTTTCATTACCCGATTTCATTTTTAAAAATTCATAAAATGTATTAACTTCAAATGCATAATTATAAAAATATTCCAAAAAAAAATATTTTTATGTATAAATAAAAATATTTTGTTGCATTTCTTTCAATAACATTTTTATCAATAATCAGTAAAATAATTTAATCAATAATGTTCTGATCAATTACACTATGATGTTGAGGGGCGTATACAATGTTTTTATCTCCCCTAAAAAGTGAGTTATATGGAATAGTTGCATATGGATTTTATATGGAACGAATGATATTACATGGAACCAATGATATTATATGGAGGCGAGTGTTGAGTGATAAATAATTCGGAAGATGTAAATTTCCTCCAAGTTGATTGAATAATCAGTATTTTCTTATCAGAAAAACACTTTCTGCTCTTATTATAATAAGCTCAATTACTCTTAGGCTAATAAGAGGATATTTTTTCATTGCTCAATAAAATCGATTTTTTTTCTAAGATCCAGATACTTTTTATTGTTTCCCGATGCTTTCATCAAGACACCAAACTCCCGATGCTTTCATCAAGACACCAAGTACTTTCGGGCAATTGAAAACCCATCATTCATTGTTCAATTAATCAGATTCACTATACTTTTCTATTCAAAGCGCCTCTATCAATACAAGGCTAATTGCAGTAAACCTAATCAAATTCAGGTTGATTGAATAAATTTCCGTGCGTATTTTAATTAGCCTAAAGACATATGAACTAATTGTTATAAGCCTGAAAAATATTAGGCTGAGTAAAATATACTGGGAAGCTTTCCATATAGCCTTGCGCGTTTCAAAATGACGGTTAACTGCAAATAGTCGGATTTTTATATAAGTCTGCGATATATATGTCGTAGGGAGATGATAAATATGAAGATTTGATCAAATCTCTAAAGTAGATGATCAGTTCAATTTAGCCACTGCTCGGTATTTCTTACACTGATTTAAGGTTGAGTGCCATGAAAAACAAGTGAAGGTTTTTTCCCCTCGATCAATCAGGGATATTCAAGAACTTGGGTAGCGTCAACGAATCATGGTTTTTTTATCCCATTATTCAGTGATATTCAAGAACTTGGGTAGTGTCAACGAATCATGGTTTTTCATCCGATCAATCAGTGATATTCAAGAACTTGGGTAGCGTCAACGAATCATGGTTTTTTATCCGATCAATCAGTAACATTCAAGAACTTGGGTAGTGTCAACGAATCATGGTTTTTTATCCGATCAATCGGTGATATTCAAGAACTTGGGTAGCGTCAACGAATCATGGTTTTTTATCCGATCAATCAGTAACATTCAAGAACTTCGGTAGCGTGAACGAATCATGGTTTTTCATCGATCAATCACTGATATTCAAGAACTTGGGTAGCGTCAACGAATCATGGTTTTTTATCCGATCAATCAGTAACATTCAAGAACTTCGGTAGCGTCAACGAATCATAGTTTTTTATCCGATCAATCAGTGATATTCAAGAACTTGGGTAGCGTCAACGAATCATAGTTTTTTATCCGATCAATCAGTGACATTTAAGAACTTGGGTAGCTACTAGGACTGGACGATGTTGAGATTTTTGCATCGCGATGTATCGTCACGATAACATCTCGATATTTTGATGCATCACGATGTTTCGGTACATTAATGTTTTATCTTTAGTACTGCTTAAATTCGCAGTTAGTAAGTTGTATTTTTTATTAAAAAAAATAAACGTTGCATTTTCTTATAATTATTTTTCAATATTTAAAGACATGGATGTTTGCAAAATAGCGGTTAAAAAACATGAAACGGCTGGATTGACTGTAAAAAAAAATCAACAGGATTCGCACGCGCACAATTAAAAGAAACCCCTTCCATAACTAAGAGATTCAACAACACTTCGATTCTCAATCACATCAGGAGTCATCATGTCAGCAAAACGATGAGTCACGATGTAAAAAAATCGGGGAAAAAGATAACGATCATCACCACAGCTATCACTGCACACTTAACGGAGGAAAATGATCTTGCAGATATCGATGTATTATCGGAAACAATGATCAGCATCGTACGAGCAGACATCGATGTCTACGATACATCGGGAAATATCGTACACATCTCAGTAAATCACACTTTCCAATGCTTCGAAAAATGGACAATCCAAACATCGTATCGGCGGTGATTGCGTAGAATCGATATTTTCCGACACATCGATTTATCTTCCAGTCCTAGTTGCGACAGCGAATCATTCAATTTCTCGGACAAATCTTAAAAATCATTGGAAAAGTAATCGGATTTAAGTACATATTTGGACTTGACTTTCAAGTGCGGGCTTCTGCATCCAATGTAAACAAACAATCGATATTGTCTAGCTCCGCGATTTCTATTTTTTGTTTGTTTTTGTTTTGACTACGTAATCCTAAATGATGGAGCATATTTTGGCAGAACCCCGGCAGTATAAAAAAAAAGATCATTAGCAGCTGTAAATATACTAATGAAAAAAGAAAGAACGAAAGAAATCTTGGTGTATCCGTTAGTTGAAAATGAATTTCAAAAAGAAAAACGTATATACATAGAGAATCAGAGAATCATAGAATCATAATTCTTTGTTCTTGATATTAGTTGTTTTATTTGAATTGAAAAGCTCGATGAGAAATAGATATTAACTTCTTAAAAATGCACATTCTTTTCATAATTTATTCACTATAAAAAATATTTTTTTAAAATGTTGCTACTTTTTTCATTCGCATGTAATTAATTTTATAGATTAACTACATGCCAATGAAATAATTTTATATTTTTATTAAGATTTTATTACATTTATTATAGTAGAATTAAGTAAATAATTTTATCTTAACAACCGGAATTAAACCGTAGATTTGATAAATTTTGTTATTATTTTGTCTCCAGACCCCTGTACCCATGGTACTGCACAGCGAACAACCACCGGACTTTCGATTCCACAGGTTTTATGAGAACGTATATCGCATGTACTCGGCGTGACTTAGCGGAGTCGAGGATCGAATCACGGCCCCTCCTGACCGGAGTCCGATTCTGCTACCACAGTGTTCTAATTATAATGGTCCTGCAGTGGACTGATCGTAAAGACACGGTTCCCAGTAGAACACCGAATTTAAGCATCACCGGCTGCGGTCCGTAAATGGGTGGGTGACCACTTTGATCTGCGTGCGTAGGGACCGAGGTTTGGTGGTATCGGTCCTCGTTAAACTACTGTTAAGTGCTTGACTTCTCGCGCAGGTCTTCGGGCCACCAAAGCGGGGAAGCCATTCCTTTTGCATAGGATCAAAATTGTGATGGCACGTCTTTGGATCATTCTCAATGATGTTTCCCAGACCGTTGCCAATAGCCCATTATGCAGCTCTAGTGTGACGTTGATAAAGTACCTACCTAACTACCTATCTAATTATAATTCGAGCATACATAATTTATTTTATTAGTTTGTGTATCTGCGTTGACCCAATGAAATGAAAATAAGAGAAATCTTAAAAGATCATTAAGAAAATCCAACTAGCAACAATTTTAGTACAACTTATTGCTTTTTGTTTCAAACCTAATGTCCTTTGATTTAGTGGTACAGTTTTTACTAAAATTTATAAGTTTTACTAATTCGTATTTTAATTTCAGATTTTTTTTTTTAAATAAGTTGTTTTGTGAGTGATAGATACATTGTCGCGCATATTGTATGGTTATTTGCGCTTTACCTGAGCATTTATGTAACGAATTTCTAACATTAAATTGTCTGTTCCACAAACTTTTGTTAAAAAATTACTCAGAATACAATCTCCTCGAAGTGAAATTTAAATTACTATTCTGAAAGTTATAAAATTTTAATTTCTTTCCGCCATAAGTTTGAGTTAAATGCAATGAATTTAATTTAAAAATATGTAAGCGGTATTCTCAGTTATTTTAAAGTAAAAAAAAAAAAAGAAAAGTAAACCAAGATTTTTATATTAAACTCGAGAGAGAAAACTAGATTTAATGTTTTCTGAACTATAGATATAGTAACTGTTTCACTTTGAAATTAAAGAACATAAATTTTAAGCATACTTATATTAGTCAGATGTTTTAATAAACTATAATCTCTTTGATTATATGGATGCTTTATTTTATAAGCCTTCATTTTTTATTAGTTAAATGGAATGTTAATTAATGCCATAGGAAAGATCTCTGCTTAGGAGACTGCTAATATTGTATGGAGAACTTTTTATTTTTTATATAGACCTTTCAATAATTTTTATTTATTTAGTCTTTTTAAATGAAGTATACATATATGCCGATCATGCTGTTACTATTTTCTAGTCTGTCACTAGTCCCGTTTAGGTCTAGACAATTGCATGGTCCGTCTAGACGTTTGTTTTCTTTTCGAAGGGGTTACGTGTTTCTACAAGTCTTGGGATACCTAAAATATTAAAACTATGAATCGAATCCGTGTTGTATTTTGTACCGTGTTTAGGATATAATCATTTTTAGTTATTTATTGACCCTGTAAATATTTACAGACTTCGCTTTCCTTTTGAAAAGTTTTGTAAAATTTACTCTTTCTCTGTATGTTAAAAATTAAGTTCAATTTTTGTTGTAAACTATAGCTGTATATTTGATAATAAGCTGGAATTTCTTTTAAGTCTATATGGTTATTTTACAATTAACTAACAAATGACCCCTATATGAGTGTTCTTTCTTAATTATTATTTTGTTATACATGAGTGTATTTTTTTTATTTTTTAAAATTTTTAAGTGAAATATAACATTTAAATAAAGTACACATGCAGTCTTTAAACTTTTACTTCTAGATTAAGGTCAGTGACTGGGAAAAATCGTTCGAGTAATTAATTGACGATAAAAATAAATTTATTATTAAAGCTACTATGACTATAAAAATTCAGGTGCTTCGTAAAATACATGGCCTCTGACCGTAAATTAACGTTGTGCTCATAAAAGTTGACTTTGGGCTTTATTTGAGACTCGGGCAAATTATGTCTCGATTCCAGGCGAACCATGGAACTAGTACTGTCATCTCTCTAGATGTGAGAGAGTTGGTTTAGGAGGAACCAAAGGAAATTATTATAGACATATAAGGGGGCCCATAACGTGGTACAATATAAGTATGTATATATTTAAAAGTGCGTTAATGGCGTTAAAATGAAGAAATTGTTGCTTATATATTGCATACATATATGGCCTTATATCTCCCCTCAATATTAACCTATTATATTCAAACTCGGCGAGGTATTAGATTATAACATACTATAGTACCATACCAAAGAAAATTATTATAGACAAATTAGGGACCCAATGTTTTTTGGCCACGGATGGGCTTGATATAGTCTTGGACGGATAGACGTGGATGCGTTCGGGATCTTTGTATCCGTAGTCTGATGCAACCTCCAAAGAAAGGGATGTACAGCCCAAATTTTATTAGCAAGCCTATATCTGAGTAGCGGTCAACTCTACTATTTTGCTAAAGTTATTTGAAATTATGAGCACTGGGCTTTTTTTTGTCAGAGAAACGTGCTCGTTGCATAAATTAACGGACAACGGACGAAAATTTAAGAGATTCGAGGAAATAAAAAGGGATAAATAAAGACAGGGAGAATGATTAGACTTTTCCTCTGGGAGAGAAAAATTAATAAGAACTGTTCTTTTTCTTTTTAAATTAGTATGAGTTGGCATAGAAGATGCTCATAATGAAATGTTGTGTTTGTGATTTTTATTTTTTGTATTTATTTTTGTTATATGAAATTTTTTGTGTTATTAAAAAGGTATCTGCAAAGATCTGTTTTAACTATAAACATATCAAAATCTTCTTTGCTGTATGGTATATGGGAATTTATTTAGAAATGTATGGGGGGAGGGGCTTTGCTTGCCAGGTTTTAATACCCATTAAGCACTTTCAATTGTTTAATTGAAACTGAAATCGTCACACCTTCGATTTTAAATTTTTGAAAGGAGAATATCAAGGCATTCTTAATTCCTACTATGCTATGTGCACTTGATGATACGGAATTTTAAATGAAACTTTACTCTTTGCACTAATTAAAATTTTATGTAAATAACGTTTAGATTAGAAGTTTGATATGAATGGATAACAAACAAGTTTTGCTTTATTTTATCTAAGGTTTATGGCGTACATAGACTCATGTGTGCTCCCTGCAAGATTTATAACTGCGCCCTATCTAAGACGTTTTTTTGAATTATAATACGTAACAAAAACATTATGGAGATACATTTGGGTATTTAAAATCATTCATTTTATTTGAATTTATATTAATTTATATATTTTAGTTTGTATATTTTAATTTAAATTATTTTAATTTTAATTAATAAGGAATAAATAATTGCGATTGAAAAGCGAAATTTAAAAATCTACTAAATTGGAACATTGTATACACTTACCAACTTTACCACATTAAAATAAAATTAATCTTAATGCGCGAAAATAACCCACTATCTTACAATAATTATATTCAAAATTCAGTTAAGGGTTATTACTAATTGTAATGTGAATTAAAAAAATATCTTATAAAAAAATTGTGATTCAAATAGTTGGGATAGCAACTCTCTAATGAATGGAGGGCCTCATGTCCAAGTACATGTTGACAGCAATTATGATAATTTCATAAATATCAGAGTTTCAGACAAAGTTTTTTTTTTTTCAGTCAACTTAATAAAATATTTGCATGAAAGTAAATTCTTTTAAATAATTATAATTCTTTTTTTATTATCTTAATTCTTTTAATTATTTTTTTTCCTTTTCACTGGACAACTTTGTAATATATTTGCATGAAATTAAATTCTTTCAAATATTAAAAATCATTAAAAACTAAAGAACTGATATTTTTCAAAATTATTTCTCCTTTTTTTATAAAAAAAAAACAGATTTGTCGAAAACAATATAAAGATGGGGGGAGGGATATTGTATTATAAATTGAATTAAATCCATTTTTACATATTGGATTAAAAAGAATTAAATTAATATTTACATATTGATATCTTTATTTATTGATTAATGTTTACATATTAATATTAATACAGAAGAAAATTTTCCTTCTCATTTAATACAACTTTCTTCCGGGTAACTGCAACCTTGTCACCGGTCAATCATTTTAATGAATGTAAACTATAAGGAAAGTGACCTTCGTCTTCTAACAAACCATCCTTGCGCATGGTTATTGAACCAAACCTGAGAAAGTGATAAAACAAATTATAGAACTGATTTGACTAAAGTCTGGAACCTTGGCCTCCATTGGAACGAACATTGTATCAGAATTTTATATTCAATTCCATTCATAGCATCTACCAGTTCTTTCTTACCCTGATATTCAACCTTGCCCCACTCTCCAGGTTGAAAAAGGAACTTTTATCGATTGACTTAATTTTTCCTCCATCGATACACTTAATTTTTCCTCCATCGATATTTCCCACTGTCGCTTCATTCGTTTTGTGATGAAAATTGTTTAGTTCATATCAATTTAAACGTTTTGTTTTTATTAGATGGCACGAGTAAGTTTGTTATTGTGACGTAGGGTCGAATTCATGACCTTATTATGATTTTGGGTTGTGCAGCTAATAAAGTGAGAGCTTTAAAGTTAACTAAAGATAGCTTTGTTTTTATGGAATTTAATTTAAATTTTGCTCGTGATAATATTGTTTTTGGGTGTTATTTTTTGTTTTTGATGTTTCGGTTGGCTTGTAGTTAATAAAAAATTAAGTAAATGGAAGATATTTTTGAGAATTAAATTTACTTTTTGTAAAAATATTGTTTTTGTGTAAAAGTAACTTTTTAAAAATGAAGGTATTTACATTAAAATGTATGAATTATTTTATATACTACTTGCTGAATACCTGTGCTTCTTGCGGAACAGAAAAGAGCAACAATCAGTAAATCAATACGGAACGGAATCAGGAGCAAAACTGAAAACCTGCTCAGTCAATAAAGCTAAAATACACAAATATTTATTTAGTATTATATGCTGGTGACTTTTTTACCTTGCTGGTTGCTTTTCGTTATAAGGTAAATAAAAAGTATTTTTGTAGTTTATCTCATTAAAATAAAGATTAACTGTATTTAATCTCATTTGACATGATATTGTTGCTCAAAGCTAACTCATGATAGTAATAGTAAAAATTTACCACAATAAAGCGATTTTCTCTGGTACTTATCCCTTTCGAATGCCCGTAAAAAACCTCTTCCGAAGTAGGTACATTAAAACTGGAATGTATTGATGCAGTTTTTATAGGTACCAAATGCAATAACTGTACCAATTACCATAATACCAGTAGTGGCTGTATATTATCAAAATTAACTAAGTATCATTGGCACCAATAGTATCATGGCGAATTTTTACGCTTCTTCTAAGCGACTTAATTCCATTTTTTAATTAAATTTGAGTTTTAGTACATAACCTGTTTTTATGTCAATTTTTTTTTTAAATACGAATAAATACTTTACTATTTAGAGCATAGTTTATTTTTTATTTCAATTATTACCTGTTATCAAAACTAATTGATCATCATTGCCGTCAATAATAGTTTTGTGATTTTTTACGTTTATCCTAAACGAGTGTAAACCTTTTTATTTCTGCATTAATTTTCCTTTTCCGTACATAACTTATTTTTTCAAATTCAATTTCGCTGATTTTAAGTTATCGAGTTTTATAGAAACACACTTTAGAAGCATGTAATTATGAACAAAATAAACACGTGACTATACGTGGCTGATCACTTTACATGTACTATGATGGTGACACAATCTAGTCTGACACACAGAAAAAGATACTATTTTTTTCCTTCTATTAATCCGCTAAAATATGGCAACAATCTACCAACGTTTTTAGCACCAAGCTAGAGAGAAACGCTCAACTTCTAGTTAAAATAATAAATTTATCGTTTTCTTTAATTATTTTTAATTAAATGTATGTTCTTTGTAATCTTTTGGTTATTTGTTTTAGTTTAGTTAATCCTTTAAGCATGTCGTGTGTTAATGAATTCAAAGGTTTATTTTGAAAAGTAAATTACAATTATTTTAAATGTTCTAATTTCTTCCTATTTTTCTCGTTCTCAAATTTATTTCAATGTTGAATTAAATACGTATTAACATCAATTATATGCATCATTAATCGTTTTAAGCTAATAGAAGAATAAATACAGAAAAGCTTTTTAAATGTAGTTTTTCTTCCTTTCTTTGTTTACCGTAGAATTAATTATATGGCAGAATAGATGGAGACTATTTGTGTATTTAGATCATTTATATATTTTCAAAAATAACTCCTCATAGCTTTCTGAAATCACGTAATTCGTGGAAATACAAAATTCATAGAGATAAAAATGAGGGAAAGAGATCTAAGTACAGTCATTTTATGTGTATTATTTTATTCTAATAGTGTTCCATGAATTGCTTTAGTATTACAACGATTACTGGTATTAAAATGCAGTATGATGCAGGGTTCGAAAACTCTCAAAATTTTTACATGCCCTAAGGGTATGTTTGCTTACAAATTACATGCCCGAACATATTTTTCAATTCTGTGTTTATGAAAATATATGAATGGAGCTATTATTAATCTGCCCAAAAATCACAGTAACGACATTATGTTTACATAAAGACTTATTATAAGTATAAATCAGATGTATTACTAATAACTGAGAGGTATTAGGTATTATAAGAAAGTTTTTAGCACGAATAAGCATTAATGGAGTAAATGTACAGTAGTATTATTAAAAAAGAAGTTATATATTATGAGAATAATCAAGTATTATCGGGAAATGTATAATGCAACTCAACAAGTTACTTTCAAACGATGTTATGAAATTTAATTAAAAAATAATTATGCACAGTGATTGGAGTACACTTTTTTTTTTTTTTTTTAATAAACATGACTTTTGAGAAATAAAAATGAAAGAGCTAATTTAGTTTTGTAAATTCTTATTTATATAAGTAAATTCAATCCTATTTAGATGTTATAGAAATATTCGATATATTTTTATTTTCATGCCCTTTTGCCACTACTTATTGTAATATTATAACTGTCGTTGAATAGCCGACCCAATTTTGGGTCTGCGACAACCAATGTTCAACACCGTAGCCTTGTAATTTTGAACCCAATCCAAAAGGCGAGGGAACTCCTGATTCAAGTATAGGGAGAAATTTGCATTCACTTTTTTGATGGAACTAACACGCATTTACGTTACATCGAGAAGAAAACCGCGAAATCCTCCCATGGTTATCCTGACGTCAAGGGGACTCTAACTTATGATTCGTCTACTACTGAGGATATCTTACGTCAGCACTGTGGTCGATAGGAGCCGGGTGCGAAATTTGATTCGACCAGCCATCGCTGGGATTCGAACCCCGTTCATCTCAATGGATGGCGAGCGCTCTATCTCTTGAGCCTGCACGGCTCGTTACTATTTATTCACCCCAACAGGCAATTGTCTTTAATAAATGAGGGGTGCTTAAACTTTTTGCGGTATTATTGAAAGTTTACATGCCCTGCCGAGCATATTAAGGTCAAAAATACATCATGTCGGGTAATATAATATTCGAGTCTTGACTTGTTGCAAGTTTATTCTCACTGTACAGTTGATTCAATAAGAATGTAGTAAATAAGAAAGAAGTAAATAAGAGGTTTGTAAATAAGAAGGTAATAAATAAGAGGTAATAAGAAATAAGAATTTATGCAAGAATTATCTTGATGTCATGAGAATAGTTCTAAAACTTTTAAGCATCTGTTTTGAAAAAATAAGTAAATAAAATGGTGTTTTATTATTTCAGGCACAAAATGCATTAATTTATTGATTCTTGAATGGAAACCATGATTCACTCTCTTTCTTATAAAATAAAAGGTTTTCATAAGCTCAGTTTTAAACATACTCGAAATCGAGCAATATCGAGTCACTTATTTTTAGCATTTCCCCAGGTCCCGGCTTTTCCCACTCTATTACTTATTTATTTCTGACAAAATCTTCAGCCTTTTTATGTTTATATATTTCATGAATAGCAGGTTGCAAGTACATGATTAAAATATTACTTTAGAACTTATTGAATTTGATAATTTATTACCTCATTTGTTGTTCAAAGAACTGCAGTTTTAAAACACCTGATTTTTTTAATATTTTTTAAAATTTAGATAAGATGTTTTACACTTAGTAATTTTTATGTGTCTGGTTGTTAGTAGTTTTAATGTACACCATAATTATAGGAAATGCAATTATGTAACCCTTTTAGAATGCAAATGTTTAAACTGTAAAATGGTCAGGGCTTCCTCAAAAGTTACTCTTTTCGTATTATTTTCGTATTTGTATCTTTTTCTGCATGATGTTTAAGTTTAAATCTTTCGTACGCGCTATTTATATTAAAGAGCCGTGTTGGCTCAGGCGATAGAGACGCTCCGGGTTCGAATCCAACCAATGACTGATCGATACGAATGCAGCCAACCATCATAGCACCCGGCTCACGACGACCACAGTGCTGACGTAAAGCATCCTCAGTTGTAGACGGAATCATGGGTTAGAGTCCCCTTGTTACCAGAGTAATCGTGGTAGATTTTTATGGTTTTCCCTTCTATGGAACGCAAATGTAGGTTAGTTCCAACAAAAAAATCCTCCACGAAGCAAATTATTCCCAATACTTGATCTCAGAGTTTCCTTGTCTTCTTGGTTGGGTTAAAAATTAAAAGACTGCGGAGTTAAACATTGGTACTCGTAAATTCAAAATTTAGGCTGCTGTTCAATGATGGTTAAAAAAAAATATTATGTTAAAATTATAAGTGTAGATTTATACTATTTTCTTCTAAAGCTTCTACAAATTCAAACGTTTTGCAATTCGTTTTGAAGAATAATTATTGAAGAAATATTGTGGTTTTATTTACTTTATTACTTTTCCATTTCCTTTTAAGTGTTATTCGTAAATTTTTATCAAAAATTATAAGATTAATTTTAAGTTATTGTTAAGTTACTATTTTTATCATACATCATTAAACAAAAAGTGCATTTATTATTAAATTGTTGATGCAATATTAAGTTTGCAAATGTATTGTTAAACATCAAATTATATATATATATATTTATAGTCTATTTTACGTAAATTATTTTCGAGTTAAGGTTTTATTAATGCAATTTTAAAATTTGGTGTTTGAACCTTTAGTAAATTTTACACTCAAGTATTATTAAATTAAAAATACTTTAATAAATAACAATTTTTGAAAAGTTCGTTACAAATTGTTAAATATCTAAAAGGCAATTATACTTTATAATGAATTTAAATTATCACTGCTTAGAGTTTAAAAAGCTTTTTATAATTCTCTTTAAAATATTTTTGTCTGAGATTTATTTTTTGAACTTATAATGGCGTATAATGAGCTTTAAATTTTTCCAGACGGTGAATAAACTTAGAAAATCAATATAAGTAAGAAGTATATTTTATTCAAAACACTTTGTTTCGTATTATTTTATATACAACCTATATATTAAAAAACTGACTGTCTGCAGTGGCTAGACTTGAGATTTCTTCAACAAGAAGTTTCTGTAAAACTCATCAGCATTGGATAATCGATTGTTTCGTATCAAGCTGTTCAAATATTATTTCTAAATTCAGCTATTTTTTAAATCCTCTTATTTCTTACTGGCAGAATTATAAATAAAAATTTGTTTGAAACGGAAAAGATTTGTAAATGGTTAATAACCATATAGTTTCGTATTCATGGTTTTATAACCAGGCAAGTTGTAAATGGTTTCAAAACCGTAAATGTAAAAAAGTGTTTTTTACCGTAAACTTTGCGGTTCATCGGATGGGCAGATTGCTGCCGATTATTTTACCATAGTTTTAGAATGAAAATTCTAACTGATCAAAGATATGAAAAATTCCGAATCAAATTACTGTAAAAAGTACCGACAATTTGGATAATCGATTGTTTCGTATCAAGCTGTTCAAATATTATTTCTAAATTCAGCTATTTTTTAAATTCTCTTATTTCTACTGGAAGAATTATAAATAAAATTTTGTTTGAAACGGAAAAGATTTGTAAATGGTTAAAAACCATATAGTTTCGTATTCATGGTTTTATAACCAGGCAAGTTGTAAACGGTTTCAAAACCGTAAATGTAAAAAAGTGTTTTTTACCGTAAACTTTGCAGTTCATCGGATGGGCAGATTGCTGCCGATTATTTTACCATAGTTTTAGAATGAAAATTCTAACTGATCAAAGATATGAAAAATTCCGAATCAAATTACTGTAAAAAGTACCGACAATTTGGATAATCGATTGTTTCGTATCAAGCTGATCAAATATTATTTCTAAATTCAGCTATTTTTTAAACTCTCTTATTTCTTACTGGCAGAATTATAAATAAAAATTTGTTTAAGACGAAAATTTTTTTGTTGTATTATTTTGCTAATTGTAAATGGTTAAAAACCGTATAGTATCGTATTCATGGTTTTATAACCATGCAAGTTGTAAACGGTTTCATAACCGCAAATCTAAAAAAAATGTTTTTTACCGTAAACTTTGCGGTTAATCAGATGAACAGATTGCTGCCTATTATTTTCCATAATTTTAAATTGAAAATTCTAACTGATCAAAGATATAAAAAATTCCGAATCAAATTACTGTATAAAGTACTGACAATTTGGGTGATCATCCGTAAAATTCATTGTCAGGATCCTGATTCCTCTCCCACGCATTTGATTGACCCTTGACCTGAGGGTCAGAGGGTGAAGGACACTGGAAGTGTCGTCCCCTACATTGGGGGTGGAGCAAAGGACTGTTTCTTAGGAGAAAGAGGATTTTTTAGAGATCAGATTAGTTTTGAACGCAGAAGAGTTGAGTTTTATTAGTTGAACTATGATAGAAAAAGTATAAACGAAAGAGGGAGCAGTAGCACTCCGAAACATTATACTCTACAGCTCATGTATAATTTTGTAACTTTTTTGTAAATAATTATATAATCCAGAATAATGAAATAAATAAGCTATAACTGAAATAATCCTTGGTCATCCTTATTGAGGAGTTCTTTAAAAACGAACCAAGAGACAAAATGTCTCACATTCATTATTACCGTAATTTTTACAATAATATTTATTTAGTTAGAGCGATACAGTAATTATTGCTGTAACAATTTAGGAATATCAGATTTTTTATAAGTATCTTTTTCTGGTAAAAATGGATTTCACAGTAAAAAGTATCGGCATGCTGAGTGCCGGTATTTTTACGGTAATTTGATCCGTAATTTTTTACCGTGTAGTATCCAATTTAGCTAAAGGTTCCACCGTTTATTGATAACTTTGTAAAGTGATTGAACAGTAAAGTGACTTTGTAAAGTGATTTAACAGTAAAGTGACTTTGTAAAGTGATTTAACAGTAAAATGACTTAATTTATTTAAAGTGATTTCTAAATGATCCCTTAACATATTTAGGAATAATATACACAAAAAAAACCTTTAATAAACAATTGATAGTGCTTATTTTATTGTTTTTAAATGTTTCCAAATTATCTTGTTCGTTAAATACGAAATCTTATTATATGCGGACTTGTTTTAGGTAAGTTGTATAGTAGTATAAATTAATGCTAAAGACGAAATGTAACAAAGTTAAAACTTGCATCTCAGCAGTAATTTATGCGAAACTTTAAGCAGTTTAATTTTCAACTTTTTAAATCAATTTTTTTTTCTTAGTGAAACAGTGTTAAAACACATTGTAAATATTTAAAATAAACTTAATTAAATAACTGTTAGAAATGTTCATTCATTATCCATGATTATATAAATTGATTTATAAATCACTCGCAATCCTAGGATATTATTATTTACTTGTAATCCTATAAAATAATTTGAAGAATTTTTAATGGCATAATTAATTTCTCTACGCAGACAATTTGGATTTTCTTTCCTTTTTTTAATGTTTTTATTTAATTAACTAAGGACATTAAAGAATTAAGAAGTAATAAGGTTAATTATATTTATTAACGTGTTTTTATGATTATATTATCATTTATCGGATTTAAATAAAAATATGTTAAATTTTTTAAAACTTTTTCTTGGTTTTTTTCAATAAAATAGAGACTAGTTTTACTATTTTCATAATTAACTGGCACTTACTGAGTTTTATAAAAATGTACTGTATTAGTTATTAAATTATCGCAATAATTGAAACGTTAAAGTATTATGTTACAAGAACGGTTTTTCTTTAGAATTAAAGTGTCCTTTTACAAAAAATTGTACCATGCTTATTAAATTTGAGTAGCAGAGATAAGGGAGAAATCAGGGGATCTGGAAAAGATGAGAAAATCTGCAGAAGTCAGAAATTTTTTATTCAAATAACAAGAAAAAAAAATTTTGTTATTTTTTTTCTAAAAAAAAATTTTGTGCGAATTTTCCCATGATCATGTGCAGTACACAAATAAATAAATAAATAAATAAACAGATTTACTGAGTAACTTTTGATCTGATGATCAGATCATCACGCTCAAGGACTCAATCTTCATGGTTCAAATAAGCTAATTAATTATTGCAGACGATATTCTAAGTTACGAAATTAATTTTTTTAAAGTACCTTTTTTTCTTCGGCGGATTTGGATTTTTTACCCCCAAGATATATCAGCAATCTGGGAAATATGATTCCAATAGTTTGGTCAGGAGACCGGTCCAAAGTTTGAACTCCTGACTGAATCCGTCTAAGAGACAGGCATGTTTATTCAAAGAAAGTACGTTTTTATGCTAATTCGCTACTTAAAATATCGTATGCACTTATTAATTAGCATATTTGACGTCACCCCTTCAAACCTTTAGCATTGAGTTCTAGATCATGAAGATCCGATCATTAGATCAAAAGTTACTCAGAAAAGTTCTTTTTTTTTATTTTGCGCACTGTGCATTCTAATTGGTAACATATGAATTGATATAAAACTATTTTAATAAAATAACTCAAAACTTCATTATGAGTTGACCAATGAAGTAATGTGTTACCACCTATACCTCTTATACAATGACATCATAGAAAGTCCTTATTTTTAATCGGATTAGTAACAAAGAAATGAAATATCAAGCGTGTGAGTTGTCATAAGGATAGAAGCGTAAAGGTACATGTTTACTAATTTCAACGAAACGCTGAAGCGAATTGTTCATATGAACAAACTAAGTGTTCTATATTATGTTTTAATTATATTTATACAGGTTTGTTATTAATAATTTTATTCATTATTATTGTTATTTATTGAAAAATGAGTATTAGTCAAGCTGTTACGCTTTTTGAAAGCATTATTTATGTTTAGTTTCTGCAAGTTCTTCTATTGCATGTCATTTTGGAATTAAACATCCTAATATTTAGGCCATTCGACAGCTTTACAGTGATAGCTCAAAGGTCTAAACTTTATAAATGCCTTTTTAACAAAGTTGTGAATCTTTAATTGTAATTGTTCCCTTAAAACATAATTATTGTTTTGTTTTTGCAAGTTTTTCCATTGCGTGTCATTTATTTAAATTTAAAAATGTTTAAATTAATAACTTATTTGTGACTAAAAATTTTAATTTTTTAAAGAGGAAGGAAAAACCAAATTAGGGCAAAAAAATTTGGAAAGAATCACAGAAATTTCGTCAAATGGTGAAAAATAATATATCTGATAAATAAATCACGTTTTAAATACTAATTAGAAAAATTAATTTGAAACTATTTCTAATAAGGGTTTTATTACTTCAAAAAATTGTTATTATAACAAAAACTTTAAAAGTACCGAATTACGCAGGAGCTTTTTGAATTAATACTTTAAAGCAATATAATTTTTCTAATTTTTTAATTAAGTATCTTAAATTTAACCTTTTAAAGCGAATTATTAAAGTTTCCAATTGAGGAGAAAAGCAAAAAAAGAGAAGTAACCTTTTATAGCCAACAAAACTCTTCGTATATGGTATGAATTAAACTCGGCAACGTATTCAAGGTAAAATTTGTAATTCTTGATTTTTTTAAAACATAATTAAATCAAATCGGACAAAATAAATTTTATGGTAGTTCTCCATTTCGTTAATGCAAATAAATTCAGGTATTTATTTATTTAGTCTTTTATTTATTCAAGTAAAAAGGATTAAAATTAGCAACAAAAGAAACAGTTGAATTAAGTATTTTTTTTTTTGTATAGGCGACTTCATCGTCTGCTCTAGCGAAATGGATAAGTATCCATTTTATCAGTAATTTTAGAACCTAAAAAGAAATTTTTTTTTTAATAAGAAGGAAACAAAAAGAAATCAGTCATAGAGATTTTTTTTTTCTGTATAGGCGACTTTATCGTCTGCGCTAGCGAAATGGACAAGTATCCATTTTATCAATGATTTTAGAACCTAAAAAGTAAATTTTTTTTAATCAGAAGGAAACAAAAAGAAATCAGCCCTAGAGAATTTTTTTTTTTTTTTTTTTGTACAGGCGACTTTATCGTCTGCGCTAGCAAAATGGATAAGTATCCATTTTATCAATGATTTTAGAACCTAAAAAGTAATTTTTTTTCATAAGAAGGAAACAAAAAGAAATCAGCCCTAGAGATTTCATGAAAAAAGAGTTATCATAATGTCGCATTTACTAAAGTAAGCTGTGGTATTTATTTCTTGATCACTATTTCCACGCATGTTATGTTTAAGCGTTATGTGTTTTCCCTTATTAGAACAGCTGTTTGTATCAATAGATAAAAGTAATTTCTGCGCGTTGAGCACTCTTTTTAGTTAGTTATTTTAAGCATACTGCGCTGTATAAATATGAAAACTGCTGCGTTTTTAGAGCAGAGGAAATGGTGGAGATAAATACGATGTAACACACAATGTCTAAATATAAATCATTTCATAATGCCTGCATCTTAATAAATTTTATTAGATAAGATCAGAAAAAAAAGTGGAAGAACTTAAACTGATCGTAGAAGGTAAATGCGTAATCAAGTATTTATTTACTTACGACTAAACAAACCATACTTAATTTTTTTTTGCAATTATCATACAATATGCACATACAATATATATATACTACTTCTTATACAATACGCACACAATAGCTAATAAAATAAAATTATTAGAATACGGATAAAAAAAATCTAAATAAATAAAAAAACAATAGTGCTTTAAGCAATTAAATGAATTAATGAAAACAGGTACGAAAAAAATAAAGAAAGAAAACGAAAATATTAAATAATAATTCTTGGAAAATCGCCTGAGAAAATATTTTTCAACTTAGTAAAAAGTGTAATGTTGTATGTACAGTTACTAACATATTTTCGCAATTAGATACCTGCAAGTGACGTCATTGTAGGAAAATCGTGGCATTTGTTCATTCAGAAACAAATCTGGTTCGACACACACGAATGACGTCGCTTACAGGTATCCAATTAAATCTGATTTAAGTCACATGGTTTGGCGTATTTACTTCACTTCGTCTCAAGTTGGAAGTACCCAATTAAAATAATACGTTAAATTTTTTTAGTTAATATGTTAACATAATATGTTAATTAATATTTAAATAATATGTTACATTTTTTTTAGATATGAATTTTAAGTCCCAGAAATATATTTTTATATGTATCTTACTTTGTATGCATATAAACGCTTTTTTTTAAATTTTTTATTTTCTACTCATATAAACGTGATATATGTAATTAAAAAAATAATTTTATTATTATAACAAGAAAATAAAGTTTTAAATAAAAATAGAAAAAAATATTAACCTTAATTTAATGCTAAATAATAGTTTAAATTTTAATAGTTAATTTAATGCTAAATAATAGTTAATTTTAAAAATTAATTAATTTATAAATTATTTTTTGAATAAAATATAACATTTAAAATAATTGTGAGCAAGTCTAACTGATTATTTTGAAAATATTAATTTGTGTGGTACCCAACATCCGATACCCAACTACCCCCTAAATTACAGTTTTATGTAATTTATTGAAAATTCAATTAACATCAGTGAATTAATATTTTTTAAAATTCTTAAATAGAAAAAAAACTTCGTTCAAATATATTTTATCTCATAATATTTGTTATTTTAATGCATTTAGGGATAAGTATTTTTTATTTTCTTCAACATTTTAAATTTCTTCTAATTATCAAAACATATGCAATTGTAAGCAATAGCTCATGTTAAGTTTACACTTAATTATTATTTAACATAAAAAAAGAAAAAAATTGTGATGAAACGTTCTTATTTACTTACTTATTAGTTCTTTTTTAAATTTCATAATGAATTGCCAGAATATTAAATGAAAAAAGATTCTTCAACTAATCAGTTAATCAAAATTTGTAAATCAAAAATTAAATATATTTCATTGAATCTTTTTTATCTGTTAATTTAAAATTTTAGTAAAATTTTCCTTATTTCAATAAAACTCTTCAAAATTTCAAGCACACTTTCGTTTATCTTATTTTTGAATAAATAAATAAATAAATTGAAATCAGTGGCGCGACAGCCCATAGAGGGCCAAGGCCTACTGTGCCCATCTCAGTTTTCTTGCCCTTGGGCTCTGGGATGCAGGAGCAGATGTTCCGGTTAGGTGGTCAGCCGTACGCGGAACCCCCAGTGTTTGGTTCAAAAGCATGCTTGGTACTCGACCTACTGAAAGGATGAAAGGCCGAGTCAACCTTGCCCGTCCTGAGGATCGAACCCAGGATTTGTGGCACGGGAGCGCTACCACAATAAATAAATAACTAGAAAATATTTGTAAAATTTTTCTTTTTTTAACTTGTACATTAAATCAGCCGAAGATCAAATAAAAAGAATTCCTTAACTACTTAAATAATTTTTTAACACTTTTTTATGGTATTAGACCCTTGTTTCCATATTTGTTCATTAAAAAAAGTAGCCAATCTTTTAACCTAACTATAATTTGCACTAAAAGCTTTGTTTCATATTTTTCTTTAATGAAACAAGTCAAAAACTGGGAAGCATTCCTGTGTTTCTTTTACAATGAATTTCTCATATTTTAACTTGTACAATATTTTAACAAACTATCAGATAAAAAAAAAAAAAATTCTTAGACAGCTGATAGTCATTTTATATACTTTGTTACAGCATTACACCCGTGCTTCCTTATTTGTTTATTAAAAAAAAAGAAAGAAGATAGTCTACCTGATAAAATATATTCTATGAACCTCTTATACAATATGAGGAAACATCAACTACCAGATTGCCTTGAACTTAGAAAGTGTGGGCTTAGAGGACTTAAGGAATGAATGAGAAAGTAATGATATTTTCTTCTACGGTCATTATTTTTATTTATTCATTAAGTTAATGATCTGATGTCTAATACAGATTTTAATACTTAATGATTAAACTGCAGGAGAAGTGCCAAGAGAAATTATTTTATTCATTTGTTTATATTCTTGTTGTTATCAATGACTTAGTTTCGCATAGCATTGTTATTAAAATTGCTCGTTTATTTAATTTAAATTTACATAGATTCAAATCAATGATTTTTAAGAAAAACTAGTGAAAGTTGTTATAAACCATTACCTTGCATAAAATACTCATAGTTAATGTAGAAAAGTTGTTTTGGTTTTTAAAAATACATTAGGTTTAGTGTTGCATTAGAGCTTTTTTTGCACAGAATTCATATTAAAATTTTTTAATAAAGTTCCTATTTTTTTTTACTGTAGTGATTTAAATAAACGAAACTTAGCGATTAGAATAATGATTTAAATCACTGATCTTAATGATTTGATTTATATAAATGGCACTTTGCTTATACTCTTAGTTGACGTAGAAAAATTGTATTGGTCTTTAGAGTACATTAGTTTTAGTGTTATCTTAAGTCCTTTATACGCAGCATTGTTATTAAATATCCTGATAAAATTTTTAGGTTTTTATTTTATCTATTTTTTACTATAGGGATTTAAACAATGGTTTCTTTTAAAAAATTCGATTCATTATTATCGGTATTTGAATCACTTTATTTCAATACTTGATTCAAATCATTAATCCCCTGCTTAAAATACTCTTAGTTTATGTACAAAAATTTACAATGTTTTTTTTAAAAAACTATTTTAATATCAGAGTAGACAATTTCCATTATGCAAGAAGTTGCCATCAAATCGACTTTAGATAACCGAGGGATTCGGATTCAGGAGAATCGGATAATCGAGGTTCTAAGGTATCAGAATTGTACAAAATTTGACTGCAAACTACAGGACGAAATTATCGGTCGCCACTGACCACACTAAATATAACGAATGGCGATTAAAAAATTATTTGCCAATCGCCACATGAATGTCATTTTTTTCGTTGAAGATGCACCTCATGTTCATTTTATAATTATTTTTTATATGGAATTATTAATGTGGCGAACTGGGTTCGAATCCCAGTCGATACGAAATAAGTCGAACCGGGTTCGAATCCCAGTTGATACGAATTCCGCCTCCGGCTTGCACTGAGCACAGTGCTGACGTGAAATATCCTCAGTGGTAGACGGATAATGGGTTAAAGTCCCTTTGCCGTCAGGCTAACCGTGGGAGGTTCTCGTAGTCTTCCTCTCCATGTAACGCAAATGCGGGTTAGTTCCATCAAAATTTCCTCTAATGCAANCCACCAAAGCAAATTTCTCCCGATCCAGGAGTTCCCTTGTCTTCTGGATTGGGTTCAAAATTACAAGGATACGGATTTGAACATTAGTAGTCGTAAACTCATAAAATTGGGTCGACTGTTCAACGACGGTTATAAAATGAAATATATGGAATTGTTGTGAATATTTTAAAAGTTGAAATTTTACTTTATTTTGTGCTCGTTTCTTAAAATTTTTCCTCATTTTAGGAATGAACCTTGTAATCTTTACCATATTTCGAGAAATGTTTTACACTACACTCAAGAATTTTTTAATCGTTTAAAATTTTCATTTTTTTTTTTTTTTTTTTTTTTTTAAATAAGACCAACTGGCAACTGACCAATAGCAAATTTTGTCCTATTTTCCAAGCAAAATAGGGCAAAATTTGCTATTGGCTAGATTCTAATTTTAATATTTCCTTTTTTCCCTAATAAAATGAAGTCTTCGGCCCATGACAACTGGAAGTTAGTGTATTTAATTCAGCTTTCTTTTATGTCATAACAAAAAATGACTTCAAACTTTAAATCACAGCATTTTAAACAATGAACCCAGAAATTAACAGACGTTGCATGCAATAATAATATCAATGGAGACACGAAATTAAATATATTTTATTATCTACGACTGTTGATTCGAAATTATAAATAACATTTTATGCGAATTTGAGACATTTCAAACTCGTTTCTCAACAATGTCGAAGGTAGCAACTACAGCACTTCAGTTAAAACCTTCGCCTGCATTGTTAATAAATAAAATAAAATAAAAGGAAATTCACAATATATTGAATGTGGGGAGGGGGTATAATATACCTATTTAGTAGAACATAATGAATGTAACATGCTTAGTGTTAATGAACTCTGTTATCTTGCGCGTATGACGTTGTGAAAAAGTTGGTTTTTATTATGGAAAAAGTATTCCATGGTTTGTAATATCAATTAGCTTTTTTCAATCTTTTTACTCATATGGAACTCTTGCAACAAAGTTCAAAAAAATTGCTCCGTTCCTATAATAATATTTTTTTCATTATCTTTTTATTAATCGTTATTTTCCTAAGCGAAAAATGAGCATTAAAGTTGATTGTTTCCGAAATCTACTTTCCTTTCAAGAACGATTTTAAGGTAACAATTTTATTTTAGGTTTGTTTTTAACGTAGGTATTTCCTTAAAACTTCCGATTATTAGGTACTTGCAACTCAAGAAATGAAGTGATTAGGCCTATCCATGTGATTTAAATCTGATTTAATTGTATACTTGCAATCGACATCACGCATGTGTGTCGAACCTGATTGGCTTCTGAATGGAAAAATGCCTCGATTTACCTACAATGACGTCACTTGTAGGCATCCGATTTAAGCTTTTAAATTCCATTAAAATTTTTTTTTTAAATTGTTTACTTAAATGTACTTATTAACATCACAGCCAATTAAGTTTTGGTCGAAAACTTTTTGATATCTTGATTAAAATTCTTGGTCAAAAATAGAAATACTTCTATTTGTCTCTGGTAAGTTCTCATACGGTTTCATAGAGAGTTACGTACCTGAACTGGTACAACAAAATGCGAAAAATTATTTCTTATAAACAGAGTACAGAATATCTATTAATTATAGGTTATGAACAAGAAAATAATGGAATAACTCCTAACACAACGTTTATTATCAAATATACGTTTGAAAAGAAATTTATTTACTAAAAGTTTTATTTTAAGTATTCGCTAATTTTGATGATTATTTAAATATTATACTGCAATTTTTTTTTGAATTTATGTAAAATTTTCGATTATGTAAAATCTATATATATATTTCTCTAACACGGCCTCATTACAACTCCCCGAATGGCAACGATAAAAAATCGACCAATGATTGCCGCTAAAAATGTCACATGCCAAATCTAGCTGAGATGGCTCAACATATAGCGCTTTTAAAAACTGAAATAATCAGAGAGAGCATAAGCTAGGCAGAAGTGAGTAGTCTTTGTCGATAGATCTCTATTTTAGTATTTTGTCGAAAGCGCTTTTTTTCACGAATTTATATATTACGAATTTATTTGACGATTTTTGATTTATATCACGAATTTATTTGTTTTACTAGAATTTATTTGTTTATGCAGGTTTTTCCATTGCAATTCACTTATTTCAATTTTTAATAGACTTAATTATAGCCAAAATTTTAACCTTTTTAAAGAGATATCAGTTTTAGAAATTTTATCTTAAGATTTTATACTATAGCACATTTCTAATAGGTTTAACGAATTACATGTCATTTATTTGAATTCAAATTTATTTTAATGACTTAGTATTTACTAAAAATATGTAATTTTTTTAAAAAAAAAAAAAATTGTTATATGGATTTGAATGATTGTTTTGAATTTTTAGAATTTTGTGCATTTGCAATGTACCTAAGTTAGTAGCGAGCGAAGCGAGCTTGGTTTGCGAAGCAAACCATATAAGATTGCGTAGCAATTTTCGGGGGCTGGCTAGCGTTAGCGAGCAGGGGGCGCAGCCCACTAGTATAAATATATTTGTATAGCATTATGGTTTTTAAAAAGAACTATTGTTGTGAACAGATTATTATTTAACGATATGTGATAGATACGTCTTCATAATGATATCTTTTTGACAGGTAAATTACAGAGATTCTCAATCCATTAATTTCTGTTTTAATACTTTATCATTAGCTATCAACATTTGTTTTTCCTTCTTGAATCTTTTCAATTATGATTTTCTCTTCATTGTTACTCACCAATTCATATTAAGTTCTGATATAAGCTTCTTTTTTTTTATTAACATATATGGCAACAGCAATTTTTGCTATTGGGGGAAAAAACTATAAAGTTTGATGTTAAAAAGTTTTTTTCTTTATCGTAATTGTGAATCGTAAAGCAGAAGTTTTCTCTTTATTCTCTTTATTTTTATCGTATTTTCTCTTGATGAGTTATGATAATAACTTTTTTTGACTAAAATATATTGCAATAGTAATTTCGTGTACGGTTTTACGGTTTCAATACGGTTTTATGGTTCGAAAAGTTTTTTCTCCTTTTTATAATTGCGTATCCTAAAGCAGAAGTTCTCTCTTTATTGTAATTTATTACCTTGTGTTGAGTTCTGATATATATTTTAATTTACTAAAATATTTAGTAACATCAATTTTGCCTTGGGGAAAGGAGCAGTTTGTTTAAAAAGTTTTTCTCCTTATTGTAATTTATTACTTTATTTTGAGTATCTAACCCATTGTGGTGGTCCTGAAAGAGTGGATACCACCTCTGGAGAACGCACTAGGTCTGCTCATCGGCAAGACCGACTGTGCAGCTCATTGGAAATATAAAAAAAACTTTATTTTGAGTTCTTGTATAAACTTTAATTTACTAAGATATATTGCAACAGCAATTTTGCCGTAGAGAAAGAACAATACAGTTTGATGTTTTAAATTTTTTTCTTCTCTTTATTGTTGTTGTGTATCTTAAAGCAAAAGTTTTCCTATTTTTGTCATTTACCATTCTATATTGAGTTCTGATATTAACATTAATTTACTAAAATATAGTGCAACAGCAATTATGCCGTAGAGAAAGAACGATGCTATTTTATTTTTATAAGTTTCCCTTTTAAAAACATGTTTTAAAATTCCTGAAGTAAATACTTATTTGATTCATTTTATGATGAGACTAAGTTTTCCCAGAAATCGATTAGATTCTGAGAAATTCTAGAAAATTCACTATTAAACAAATTTATTACTACCTTGTACCTATGCTTGTACACGTCTTAAAAAATCGGTTTAACATCGTATAACAATATTGGTTACTGAGCGATAATACATTTAAATTTGAACAATATTTTTGTTTGCATTGCATTGCATAATAAGGTTGAAAATAGATTCATTATATTTGTGGTGATGATATGATTTAAATTTGAGTCGTATTAAGGTTCTGGGTCATCATTCTGCTTTAGCATGACCTAAAATTCAAGAAGTGTAAATTTTGGTATAAAGCATTGTACACGAGGACATGAAACTAACCTTATCTAGACTAAGTCTCGTTAATAATGCTAAAGAAATGTAATTCCGTTTTTTTTTTAAATTTAAAAAAAAGAAAAAACTTAACTTTAAAATTTTGAATTTTTTTTTCATGCTTTTAATTTTTAAAAACGTCATCGTTGTTTTTAAAAACGTCATTTCAGCTTTAATTTTTTGAAAACGCCAAAACGTTTTTTCAGGCTTTTTTTTCTCTTCAAAATTACTCCTTAGAGAAAAATTTAAATTTTTACTAGCTTTTTATAAACATTAAAGGACGTTAACGTTAAGAACGTACACGAGGACATGTAATTAAACTTATCTAGACTAAATCTCGTTAATAGTGTTGAGGAAATATAATTTATTTTGAAAAAAAAACTCAACTTTAAAATTGTGAATTTTTTTCATGCTTTTAATTTTTAAAAACGTCATCGTTATTTTTAAAAACGTCATTTCAGCTTTAATTTTTTAAAAACCTTAAAAGTTTTTTCATGCTTTTTTTTTTCTTTTTAAAATTGCTCCTTAGAGAAAAATTTATTATCTTCCTAGCTTTTTATAAATATCAAAGGACGTTAACGTTAAGAACGTACACGAGGACATGTAATTAAACTTATCTAGACTAAATTTCGTTAATAGTGTTGAAGAAATATAATTTCTTTTGAAAAAAAAAACTCAACTTTAAAATTGTGAATTTTTTTCATGCTTTTAATTTTTAAAAACGTCATCGTTATTTTTAAGAACGTCATTTCAGCTTTAATTTTTTAAAAACCTTAAAAGTTTTTTCATGCTTTTTTTTTCTTTTTAAAATTGCTCCTTAGAGAAAAATTTATTATCTTCCTAACTTTTTATAAATATTAAAGGACGTTAACGTTAAGAACGTACACGAGGACATGTAATTAAACTTATCTAGACTAAATTTCGTTAATAGTGTTGAAGAAATATAATTTCTTTTGAAAAAAAAACTCAACTTTAAAATTATGATTTTTTTTATTGCTTCTAATTTTTAAAAACGTCAAAACTTTTTTCTTCATGTTTTTTTTTTCTTTTCAAAATTACTCCTTAGAGAAAAATTTATAATCTTCCTAGCTTCCTATAAACATTTAAGGACGTTAACGTTAAGAACGTACACGAGGACATATAATTAAACTTATCTAGGCTAAATCTCGTTAATAGTGTTGAAGAAATATAACTTCTTTTGAAAAAATAATCAACTTTAAAATTGTAAATTTTTTCATGCTTTTATTTTAAAAAAAAGCATTATTTTCAAAATTACTCCTTAGAGAAAAATTTTAAATTCATCCTAGCTTTTTATAAAAATTAAAGGACGTTAACGTTATGAATGCACACGAGGTCATGAAACTAAACTTATCTAGACTTTATCTTGAATTGGAAAAATGTGATTCCTTTTTTTTTCTTCAAAAACTTAATTTTTAAATTGCCGCGAATTTTTTTCATGCTTTTAATTTTTTTAAAATAAAGCATTGCTTTCAAAATTACTCCACAGAAAAGATTGAAATTCATCCTAGTTTTTGTTAACATTTCAGAAAGTTAATTTATATATTTTTTAAAATATTGTAGGAGTAGATCAATATTACTAATTTTATATTTTGTTTACCTTTATTTTTTTAAGCAAAATCAAAATATCTTAACAAAACAGAAAGGGGTAAATCGCAGAAGGTTGAAAAAGATGGAATGGATTTATTGATGGCAGGAAGCTTTTTAGTAGTTAGTTTCATGTCACCTGCTTTTACAAAAAGCGACAGTTCCTTCGTGCCCCCTTCGCCAGATGGTCTCGAACTTGAAATTGATAGTTTTCCATATTTGGCACTTCATCGCTATTTATTCTTTTCATAAAGCTGTTCGTGTTCTATATAGTGAAATTTTTCTGTTTATCATTCATCCTCTGTAATAAATATTTTTTTTATTTTATCAAACTCTTATTATCAGTGATGTTTATCAGTTGTTTATAGGCAAGGGTTTATAAATATAAGAAATTTCTAGAAGTTCGAACCACCACCATGTTATGAAATAGAAAGCAATGTAACTATTTTTTGAATATATAAAATTACGCTAAAACGATCATTATTTTTAAGTAATACTGTCTAAAAATAAATAAAGTGGTCCAAAGTGTGGTATAAATAATTATTTTATCCAATCTTCGACAAAATATAAGTGATATTTCAGTAAAAATATCAATTCATCCTGTTATTTATGTATATATTTTTTAAATTAGGGAATTAATTTGAGTAAAGTAATAAACCCATACTTTTATTAATTATTTTCTGTAATAGTTTAGTTTAAAAATAATTTCCTGTAAAGGTTTCCATAGTTTGGCCGGGAGAGAGCTTCAAAGTTTGTATCCCTTAATGTTAATTTTACTTTTTGCGCATTTCGCTATATCTCAAGAACTTTTTATGCGAATTGAAAAAAATTTTGCACACATTTATAAAATGCTTTTTTCCAAATAGAATTCACCTCAAAAAATAATTTTTAGTAAACATTTATTAAGTTTTATTATTTTATTTAATAATGGTCAAAAATTTTTGAATTGTAAGGTACACAATTTTTTACAGCATTTTAATGAACATAATTTTGCATGGTAAAATAAAGTAATTGAGCAAATTCGGTTGAATAGTTTCTGAGAATTTGAATTTTAAATATCTGACTTTTTTAGTCACTTATTCGGGTATTTTTGAAAAATTTGACGCTTATTTTGTAATCTGAAGCAAGGTTAAAATAAAATTCTTCTCGGAAAAAGTTACAAAAAATTTGCAAAATGTCCTCTATTATGTTACGTATATACTCTTAAAGTAGCATTGTTTGAACTGAAAATTGCCCCTAAGAAATTTGCGGTATATATTTCTTCTCACCAATGGTTATTTTTTTATAAACTTTACGCTCACTTTTTAATCTGAAAAAAGTTTTAAAAGAATTCCTCATTGCAGAAAATTATAAAAAATTCATAAAATTCCCTCCAAATTTTTTAACTACAGTCAAACCCCGCTATAGTGAACACGGTTTATAGTGAACTCCCGGTTATAGTGCACGAAATGTTAGGTCCCGTGCCTTGCTATACACGTATAATGTTATTTTTTGTGGATATAGTGAACCAAAAAAGTGAGGAAGTTGGATATAATGAACTTTTTTCTGTCTTAAACTGATTTTTTTCTTCATTTTTTTGTAATAATTTTGAAATTTTTACTTTAAAATGAATACATATACGGATTTTTAAAACCATCTATAGAGGGAAATTTAGCGATAAGCTTCTTTTATCTCACTTTCTCATCCCTAAACAAACCAAGCAGATATTTCCAACCCTGGCAGATAGTGCACCTGTAAGGTGTCAGTGGGATCAATATGAATTTTCTGTCAGGATTGCTCATCAGCTAAAGATTACTAAATTTTTTTTTTTTGTAAGCAAGACGAAGAGTAATGAAAAATAACACATTTTTCGCTACTAAATACTTTTAGTCATTTATTTAAATAATGTGTAATAAAAGGGAGGAGTTTTGGGAACCATTAGTTAAATTGCCTGCGGAACGGATATAGTGAACTCCCGGTTATAGTGAACCAAAATTTCGGTCCCTTGAAGGTTCACTATAGCGGGGTTTGACTGTATATACTTTACGTAGCATGGTTTTCACTAATCAAATGCTTCTTAAAAATTTTGGGTAATTTTTTCTTCACTACTAAAGGTATTTTTTGAACATTAGATGATTTCTTGGCCGTGCCACCATATAAACCATGCCACGTTCAGAGCATATACTATATGGTTAACATAATGGGGGAATTTGTTTATCAGTTATTGCAATGTGCAATTTATTTGAAATTTATTTCAAATGAGTGCCAAATTTTTTCGAAAATAACAATAGATGTGAAGAAATAAATACTAATAACTTTTAAGAAGCAATTCTTTAGTCTAAACCATGCGACGTTAAGAGCATATATATCAAAATAAAGGCGGATACTTGGAGAACTTTTTATAATTATTTGCAATGAGGAATTTATTTGAAACTTGTTTCAGATTACAAAGTTATGGTCAAATTTTTCAAAAATACCCATAGATATGTAGAAATAAATACTTTAAATTTTTTTAGGAAGTATTTGTTTAGTCTAAACCATGCGACGTTAAGATCATGTATATATAGTTAACGATAAAGGAGGACTCTTTGCAATGAGGAATTAATTTGAAACTTGCTCCAGATTAAAATAACAGTTTCAGATTCTGAAAAATATCACTTTAAAAAATTGATTGATTTTTTTAAAATAAACCGATTTTTTAAAGTGTTATTTCTCAGGAATTATTTATACTATTCATTTTAGTTGTTGTGGAATGACCACTTTTTCCTAGTAAAAGGCAGCTTCTTTTACCCGGAATTACACTTGCTGTAAAAACACAATTATTTTAAAATATCATAATAAAATAATTGTTGTTGTTCAGTTATTTTTCAGCTAAGAAAAAGTATTGTCACGATAAAATAATATGATTATACTTGTATAGTTATAGTCTAAACTGCAATTACATTCACATTCCTGAATTTATTTCTTTTTAAGGGGCGTCTATAAATTGCCTGATTAGATAACGGGTGGGCCTTTTGAAAAACTCACTATCTTTGTGAAAGATAATTTAATTGAAAATACAAGTTCTATTTCTTTTTTTCTTCTTTTAAATAAATAAGTAAAATATGATTATGGGGACTCCATAACGGTGAAAGGGAGGTCTAAGATTGTTCGAAAGATGATCATGTGATTTATGGACCTTTCCGTGTTTTTAAATTATCGTAAGAATATTATTTATTTTGAAAATAAATAAAGATTTTAGACCAGATGTAATTTTGTTATAAAATTTATTATTTGTTTTCTCCCAATTGTTTCATTTAATTTACTCGGGAATATTGCCACCACCTGTCTGTTCATGACAAATAATTTACTAAAATAAATTTTGTTTACAAGTTTGAATCACATATTTAATTGGGTATACTATAGCCTACGTCACAGATCGTGTTATTCCTACTGAATTTAACTAGTAAACAGCATTTTCTGCGAACCTGATTTCTAGCAACAAGTAAAAGCATCAAACGAAGTGTCTTGTTATAAGTCGCTACTCGCCAGGTTGGAATTGTATTAGTCTAGTTCCTTTGGAAATAATTTATATTGTTGTTTTACCGAAGTTTATGAATTTAGTAAGCATATTTAAAACTCAGTTTATTAATTAAACTAAAAGGTAAATGTTATTCCTAGTAAGTGGAAGTAGTTATGCTTTTTTCATATTATACCCAATTAAAAATATGTAGGTCGAGATGTAAGATCGTTTGCAGATTGAGTGAATGTTTATGAAAACGATGAACAAATTACAAAACAACTAAACTTTTTGTTGTCGTAAAGCCTCGCCTAAAGATATTCTATTATGTATACAAAATTAAAATCTGTTTACAAACATCTAGTTACTGGAGATAATTTGTCAGTCAAAAATTATCTTAGTAATCAAAAGGAAAAAAATTAAGAAAGAATTCCAAAAATTTTGCAATTTAATTGCTTGCTAATGATAATGTGTTTTGTCCTCGAATTTTAAATCAAATTTATTCTAGATCAAATAGTAAATTCTAAGTTGTGTGAAATAAAACAAGCTAACTATATCATATTTATTTAAAAAAAATATAAAATCATTTTTCTTTTGCCAAACTTGAAGCATTCTACAAAACAGGTACAAAAAAATGCTTCAATAATTGTTTCCTATCATGTATCAGAGAATATTCCTCAAAAGAATTCAAAAGCATTAAATTTAGGATATCCAATATATTTTCAAGTTAAAAGTGTAATTAGTATCCTGAAGTTTCTACAGAAGGAGCATTTAAATCTTTAAGTTGACAGTTGTCTCTGAGTTTTTAGATAAACTATTGTAATCGGTTTATCTTATCAACTCAAACATAATGTTGTAGTCTTTGAAGTTTAGACAAGAAAACATCTCAAGCAAACTTCAACCTTTATTCTCCTTTTCTTATGATAAAAAATAATTAGAATTAGATTTATACAAAGAATCTGATTCAACTGGTGTTTGCTCTGTTTGGATAATCTTAACAGTTTCTTTTACGAATTATTTTTTAAGAAGGGAAAAACTTTTTTTTTTCTCTTTGGGTTAGATTAAACATAACAAAGTGTCTTTTGTTAATTTTTTTTTAAAATTTCATTAAATTTCTATCTTATTTTATAATAACAAATCATTTCTGTTTTCTCTTGGTATCTATTTTTAATTTTCCTGTTTGTTTTTTTTCATAGAAAAGAAGGAAAAAAAAGGAAATAAAAAGATAACCTAGTCATTAAAGAGAAGGTTAATGTTCTTAATTAATCACTAATTAATCTGTTAAATCATTAATTGACCTGCACACATCATTCTCTCTGTTTGTTCATTTTATTGTTTATTTAATTTTTATTATATAACCGTCTCTGAATAGCCGATCCAATTTTTGGGTTTACGACTACTAATGTTCAACTCCGTAGACTTGTAATTTTGAATCCAATCCAGAAGACAAGATAACTCCTGGATCAAGTATTAGGAAAAATTTACCTTCGTGGAGGACTTTTTAATGGAACTAACCTGCATTTGCGTTACATGGGCAGGAAGACCACAAGAGCCTCGAACGGTTAGCTTGACGGCAAAGGGACTCTAATCTATGATTCGTCTACTACTGAGGATATTTCACGTCAGCTCTCTGGTCGGTGCTTGCCAGATAGGGATTCGAACCCGGTTCAGCTCATTGGAAAGCGAACGCTCTATCCCAAGAGCCATCGTAGCTAAGTATTGTTTATTAGCAAATAAGTATAAGAACTACAATAAAAAATATTAAAGTAATGAATCTCGTAACAGCCCGTTATAAGCCATAAGGCGCCACAGTGTGGTGGACAACGGTGTGGTAGTGGCAATGTGACCAGCATAGTGCCCTGACAATTCTTGCTTTACGGATAAGCTAATAACTATCGATCTGAAGCTGGATATGTGCTTCAAGGCTTCACTGAGGAGGGAACCCAGGGCTTCATAAAGGCAGCTCAATACCTCAACCACTGAGCCATCACAGCTCATAATGTTATCTGACATATATCAGATAAGCTCAGAAGGTCGCCGACCGCAAGAAAATCCTCTACAAAAAAAGGATCTGAGGTAAATCCACATTAGAAAGTCCAAGGCAAACCAGAATATGTTCCGGCGAAGCTGGTTGAACACTGAAATTTTTTTTTTTTTTTTAATAGGGAAGATCTTTCTGCGTTCCTCAAAAGTAAGGCACTTAAAATGGCCACTTGCTAATCTGGCCAAAGCATCTGGCCATTTAATATCCAGCAGGGTACTAGGGGATGTATCTTTCAATGGAACAAAGTTCCCGATTAGTATATGAGAAGCTAGTGGCTACAGCTCATAATAAAAACGGCAGTCAGTATTGACGAAGATTTACCATTCTAAAAAAATTTTGTTTGTTTGGTATGTTCATATACGGGGAAATTGTGTTTTTGTGCCTGACTTCATGAGTTTCAAAAAATATCCTATTTACCAATTAATTAGCATATTCAATGCACATGTTACCGTTAAAGTATATAATGCAATTATTTCATAGAATACTTAGTTATTCCATGAAATAACTGATCGTGTCCGTTAAAGTGTGTAATATGTTATTAATTTGACACTTTAACTAGTTATTCTATGAAATAGCTAGGTATTCTATGAATTAACTAATGAGAGCCAGTTAAAGTGTAAAATAAGCAATTGATCTAAAATGAAATAACTAGATATTCTATAAATAAACTAATGATAGACAATTAAAATGAAAAAGAAGCAATTTATCTAATTTATGGAGCGTATAAATGGTATTTATCGAAACGTACCAAAAAATCATTTGTTACAACAAGGATTACTTAAATGACAGTTGGAATTACAAACAACATTATTTATAAAACAAAAACATTTTTTGTTGAATAATTCATAAATGCAGTAGGATGGAAGGTAAATGTATTTGTCGTGCGAGATATATGATATAGATTATTTTACACTTTAACGGGCTGCAGATCGTTATTCTATGAAATAACTAGTTAAACCGTGAAATACAAGAGAGTTTTACACTTTAACGGACATGATCAGTTAATTCATGGAATAATTAGGTATTCTATAAAATAACGGATTTCATACTTTAACGGTAACATATACACCTCTAGTCGTTAGTATTGTATTAAATTAAAATCTGATTATTGGGGAAAAAAAGCGATACTAATGGAGAAAAAAATAAAAGTTATTTATTTTGCTCACTGCAGAACTAAAATTTATAGCTACTAACAATTAAAAATATTTTCCGAAACTAATGAAATTTTCCACGAATTATATAAATCTAAATAAGATTACAATAGCTGTTCTATAATAGAAAAAAATTATCAAATATTCTAATAATTTTTTAATAAATTCATTCTCTAGTGTTTTTTTTCCTTTAAAAAAAAACAATAATTTTTATAGGTGAAAAATTTAAATTTATTAACAGTAATTTGTTTATTTCAAAAAACTAGATTAGCTTATCGTTCTTAAATGTTTTTTTCCCTTCCTCTTTGTTTTTAAAACACTTTAGTAAATATTTTTTCTCTATCGTTTTCTTGAATAAGAAATAGTTTTGATCTAGATTAATTCTAATAAAATGCTTTTTTTTAAAAATCAAACTGATAAACGAAAAAAAAAAAATCAAATAAATGTCGCCAATTACGAACAATTTTGTTTTCAGAATAAGTTTAATGATTCGTAAATGGAAGTTGAATTAGAGCGAAAACATCTGCTTCCCAGCGATGATGATCAGCATTCAGCTTTATCAACTCAACTGAGTGCTTTTTAGCATTTTGTAAAATTATTTTCTGTAAGGGAAAATTAATTATATTCATGCCTGTTCATCGATGTAATAGTCTTACATGTGTCTGTGCACTTTAATGTGTCTAGGAACTGTCTGCTCTTCTCATTCAGAATAATTAAATTAAAATCTTTTGAAATTCGAATGTTTTAAGCAGTTATTATTTGACAATTTCAATGAAAGCGTTGAACTGAATGATAATGATTTAGGATTACACTTGAATGAAAGTAATTGATTACTCTGAATTAATTATTGTTAGTTACAATTCAATTGTAGTTATACTTTTAGCTATGTTTTATTAAAGTGTTTTTTCTTCAATAATAATTTTTAGGTTTCGTTTATTTCTTTGGAACGTGTTGTAACTATGTATTTCTGTTTTATTCTAGATTCTGTTTTATTCTATGTTGACAATTCAATTGTACTTATATTTTTAGCTATGTTCTAGATGGGTGCTTTTTCTCCTATAATAATTTTTAGGTTTTGTTTATTTCTTTGGAGCGTGTTGTAACGATGTATTTCTGTTTTATTCTATGTTTACAATTCAATTGTAGTTAAATTTTTAGCTATGTTCTAGTTGGGTGTGTTTTTCTTCAATAATAATTTTTAGGTTTCGTTTATTTCGTTGGAACGTGTTGTAAAGATGTATTTCTGTTTTATTCTAGAATCAAATATGCAGCAATTACTATAGATTTTTAGTTCAGATTTTTTTCTAGAACTAAAAATCTGTAGTGTAATAAATTGTGTAAATTATTTAGTATAATTACCGTGGGTGGTTTTCCTCTTACTGTAACGCACATGCAGGTTAGTTACATCAAAAAGAAAGTCCTCCACCAAGGATAAGTTGTTTCAATATTTAAGAGTTCCCTTGTCTTCTGGATTATTAAAATAAATTAAAATGTACTTGCATCGCTCTATTGTTTTTGTTGTAATAAATAATGCTTGCTTCCGATGATAAAAAAAAGAGGATTTTATCTTATTTTATTTTCATTGAACATGAAAAAAAAAATGTGAAAGTGAAAACATAGATCTGCTTTGAAATACGTTTGTTTTTTGACAATTAAGTTTGCATTAAATCGCTTTCAGTTAGCAATCATTGGTGATCGTTTTTGTAACTTCCTTACCTCAAACAAGATAAAAACTAACACTATCTAATCTGTAAATAATAATCAACATAGTAATGTTTATGCAGATCTATTTATAGTGTATTCTTCGACTTAAAGTAAATAACAGTTATTTCTTATCTGTTCGCACTCCTGCTGGCACATCTATCTATATAAGAGATATCTGTCACTGCTATAAGAAACATCAATTTTTTGTTAGAAGAAAGTATTTTATCCTAAAATTAAATGTAAAATAAATGCGAAAGTGAAAACATAAACGACAGTGTAATATTTTGTTAAAAAACAAAAAATGTTTCTTTACACCAATGGCAGAGATCGAACTTATGTTTTATCCAACTTATACGTTATAAATATACATAAACAATAATATTCTTGTTATTAGATACAGATATGATGGAAAGATATCCTTGTTTAAAATAAGTTAGAATGAGAGCAATTATTGTCTTTTTAAATATTTGTAAGTAATTTATAACAAACAATTTAATCCATTAAAAAAAACTATATGCGAAATATGGAAAAAGAAAAGATTCACTTATAAATTATTTTGTTTTTCTTAATATATTTGTATGTACTTAACCATACACAAATTTGATGTCTCAATTACACTAATGCGTAAATGTTGCGGCTAACTTCTTACATAGGGCAAGTCATCAGGATTTAAGTTGCATAGGAACTCATGGCCGGAAATAGGGGTGCTTCTCTTTTATTAACTATTTCTTCATGCGTTTTGAACAATCATAATGGGAAGGCGTCTCTATTCGCGTATGACGACATTTTCGGGCCAGACTTCTTGTGCAATTTTTATCCTGATGATTAATTGCCCTAAATCCCCTGTAAATTATGTCGCATCATTTACGTGACCTAATATACATAACGTTTTTAAACTTGCATATTTCGCTAAAAAATATAATAAAAATGTGATTTAAAAAAATATTTGTAACTTGGAGAGAGATCTATGTGATCCCGTGTTATACATAGCGCTTTTAAACTTGTACATTTCGCTAAGAATTATAATAAAAATGTAATTTTTAAGAAATATCGGTAACTTGGAGAATGATAATTGATTACAGATTTGAAATCAGCGATGCCAAAGTACCTAAGATCTGTTAAAAAATCTCATGAAACAAAAAAAAGGGAGAGAGAATTTGTTCTCCAGTGTTTAACAGCTTGGGTGATCACTTTCATCAGCCTGGGAAGGAGCCGAGATTGATCGGCGGTATTGGTCCTCGTTTAACTGTTCTACCGTAAATTACTCAACTTCGCGCATGTCGTCGGACTATCAAAGCTTAGGAGCATCATTGTAATGGCATGTCTTTAGATCATCCTCAGGGATGTTTCTCAGACCGTCGCCAGTATTCCATTGTGCAGCTCTAGTGCGATGTAAATAAAGTACAACTAGTACTCAATATTATCAGTATTTAATTACCAGAATATTATTTATATATCTATTTCTAAACTTTCCTTCAGCTTTAGGAAACAAAGTACATGTAACTTTTTTTATGTAAAAACAAAGTACTTGACCTCCTAATTAAACTAAACTCAGTGGCGCGACAGTCCGTAGAGGGCCAAGGCCTACAGTGCCCATCTCAGTTTTCTTAACCTTGGGCTCCAAGTGGTTGGCCGAACGCGGAACCCTCAGTGTTTAGTTCCCAAGCATGCTTGGTACTCATTTATCGACCCACTGAAGGGATGAAAGGCTGAGTCAACCTTGCCCGGCCCGAGGATCGAACCAAGGACCTGTGGCACGACAGCGCGCGGAGCTACCGCTCAGCCACCGGGCGTCTGACCTCCTAATTACGCGTAAAATAAATGTGGTATGAAATATCCTCTTCAGATATTTTAATATTCAAATATTCCTCAACAAGGTAAAAAAAAAAATTGTTTTTAGTAATAAATCATTCTAGTATTTAGATTTGCTTTACCAACTATTGGTGGCCGTTCTCCAAACTACATTAAAAGTTTTTATTTTATTTTTAATTTTCATATTTTTTTATAGAAAAAAAAAACAATTTCAGTATATAATTTTTCAGATTATAATTGTTTTTGTATTAATTTCGAAAGTTTTATTGGCTTTCGAAAATTAAAGTTATCTCTTATCAGCTCTAACTCGCGTCCATGTAACTTAAATTTAAAATTTATCTTTCTCATCGCAGTGCAATTAGTGAAACTGTAAAAAAACGTTGCTTTTTTTTCATTTGGAAGAACTTAACTTTCAAATTAGGCATAAAATAAATACACGAGAAAACTATAGAATTAGTTAAAAGTGTTTTTTCCTCTTTGAAATAAGTTTGTAATAAAGCCTAAAGCAAATATTTAGAATTGATATATTAACTGCTGGTGATCGTTCTAACTTATTTGCTTCAGACAAGATTTTTGTAAAAGTCTAAGCAACTAAACCAAAATATTTGATCAGATAGTCTTATTTTTAGCATATTCGTTTCCTTTAACAGCGTAAGTGGTTCTTTCTTAACATCTCGAATTCCTGTTATAAAAAATGACTTGAGGATCATTAAGTTTGAAGTAAAACATAAAACAAATGTATTTACATTTAATTTATTAACTATTGAGGATCTTTCTAACTTATTTAATTTAGACAAGATTTTTTAATGGTCTTAATAGTAATTAAGCCAAAATATATTTTCATATAGTCTTATTTTTAACATATTCTTTTCCTTTAACTACCTAAATGGTTCTTTCTTATCATCTCAAATTCCTGTTCCAAACAATGAGTTGATGATCATTAAATTTGAAGTAAACCATAAAACAAATATGAACATGATTTATTTACTATTGGGTGATTGTTCTTTCCTTCAAACGAGGTAAAGAAAAAAACCAGCACTATCATTATTTAATTACCAGAATATTGTTCTTTATTCAATTGTAATGTTTTCTTCAACTTAAGAAAACAAAAGCTTTTTCGTATCAGTTCAAACTAACCACCAAATAACTTAAACTTAAGATTTAACTTAAAATCTCTGCTATTAGTGGAAATGTTACTTCTTTTCCATAGAAAATACGCTACCTTCTAAATTACACATGAAATAAAGGCAAAAGTGAAAATATGGATATCATTTTTCTTAAAAAATGAGTTTGAAGCAAACCATATAACAAATATTTAAATTTAATTTATCAACTATTGGTGAGCATTCTAACTTATTTACTCCAGGCGAATTTTTGTTTAAGTAACTAAACCAAAATATTTGCACATATTATCTTATTTTTAGCATATTCTTTTCCCTTTAATAACCTAAGTGGTTCTTTCTTATCATCTCAAATTCCTGTTCGAAACTATGAGTTGATGATCATTTAAAAAACATTACCTTCTAAATTACGCATAAAATAAATTCAAAATTGAAATTATAGAATTCATTTTTCTTAAAAAAATAAGTTTGAAGCAAACCATATAACAAATATTTAAATTTAATTTATCAACTATTGGTGAGCGTTCTAACTTATTTACTCCCGGGGAATTTTTTTTTAAATAGCTAAACCAAAATATTTGCACATATTATCTTATTTTTAGCATATTCTTTTCCCTTTAATAACCTAAGTGGTTCTTTCTTATCATCTCAAATTCCTATTCAAAACAATGAGTTGATGATCATTTAAAAAACATTACCTTCTTAATTACGCATAAAATAAATTCAAAATTGAAATTATAGAATTCATTTTTCTTAAAAAATAAGTTTGAAGCGAACCATATAACAAATATTTAAATTTAATTTATCAACTATTGGTGAGCGTTCTAGCTTATTTACTCCAGGCGAATTTTTTTTAAGTAACTAAACCAAAATATTTGCACATATTATCTTATTTTTAGCATATTCTTTTCCCTTTAATAACCTAAGTGGTTCTTTCTTATCATCTCAAATTCCTATTCGAAACAATGANTACCGCTCAGCCACCGGGCGTCTGACCTCCTAATTACGCGTAAAATAAATGTGGTATGAAATATCCTCTTCAGATATTTTAATATTCAAATATTCCTCAACAAGGTAAAAAAAAAAATTGTTTTTAGTAATAAATCATTCTAGTATTTAGATTTGCTTTACCAACTATTGGTGGCCGTTCTCCAAACTACATTAAAAGTTTTTATTTTATTTTTAATTTTCATATTTTTTTATAGAAAAAAAAAACAATTTCAGTATATAATTTTTCAGATTATAATTGTTTTTGTATTAATTTCGAAAGTTTTATTGGCTTTCGAAAATTAAAGTTATCTCTTATCAGCTCTAACTCGCGTCCATGTAACTTAAATTTAAAATTTATCTTTCACATCGCAGGGCAATTAGTGAAACTGTAAAAAAAACGTTGCTTTTTTTTTATTTGGAAGAACTTAACTTTCAAATTAGGCATAAAATAAATGCACGAGAAAACTATAGAATTAGTTAAAAGTTTACCAAACCATTAGTTAAAGTTAACTAAACCAAAATATTTATTCAGATAGTCTTATTTTTAGCATATTCGTTTCCTTTAACAAGTTAAGTGGTTCTTTCTTAACATCTCGAATTCCTGTTATAAAAAATGAATTGAGAATCATTAAGTTTGAAGTGAACTATAAAACAAATGTATTTACATTTAATTTATTAACTATTGCTGATCTTTCTAGCTTATTTAATTTAGACGAGATTTTTTTTAATGGTCTTAATAGCAACTAAACCAAAATATTTTTCCATATAGTCTTATTTTTAACATATTCTTTTCCTTTAACTACCTAAATGATTCTTTATCATCTCAAATTCCTGTTCCAAACAATGAGTTGATGATCATTAAATTTGAAGTAAACCATAAAACAAGTGTAAATTTGATTTATTTACTATTGGGTGATTGTTCTTTACTTCAAACAAGGTAAAAGAAAACGCAGCATTATCATTATTTAATTATCAGAATATTGTTCTTTATGCAATTGTAATGTTTTCTTCAACTTTAGAAAACAAAAGCTTTTTCGTATCAGTTCAAACTCGCGACCGAATGACTTGAACTTAAGATTTAACGTAAGATCTCTGCTATTAGTGGAAATGTTACTGTCTTTTCCATAGAAAATACGTTACCTTCTAAATTACGCATAAAATAAACGCAAAATTGAAAATATTGAATTCATTTTTCTTAAAAAATAAGTTTGAAGCAAACCATATAACAAATATTTAAATTTAATTTAACAGCTATTGGTGAGCGTTCTAACTTATTTACTCCAGGCGAATTTTTTTTTAAAAGTCTTATCAGTAACTAAACCAAAATATTTGCACATATTATCTTATTTTTAGCAATGTTATTTCTTTTCCATAGAAAATAAGTTACCTTCTAAATTATGCATAAAATAAACGCAAAATTAAAAATATAGAATTCATTTTTCTTAAAAAAATAAGTTTGAAGCAAACCATATAACAAACATTTAAATTTAATTTATCAACTATTGGTGAGCGTTATTTACTCCAGGCGAATTTTTTTTAAAAGTCTTATCAGTAACTAAACCAAAATATTTGCACATATTATCTTATTTTTAGCTTATTCTTTTCCCTTTAATAACCTAAGTGGTTCTTTCTTATCATCTCAAATTCCTATTCGAAACAATGAGTTGATGATCATTTTTAAATGTAATGATCACTTGCACTCCTGCCAAGGTTGGATCAAAATAGGGTGTCTTTTCTTTGAGTGTGCGTGCTATTAGAGCATTGAGTTCCATTTCTTAGACGACACGAAACACTGACACTCGGAGGGTCAGTAATCTGTAATTGACCTTTCTAGAAAAGATAATATTTAGTTATTTTTAACGTGTGTGGCATTATATTATTCGCCTATTATGAAATATACCTTTACTAAGAAATTCTACTTTAAGTTTTTATTAATGGGATTCGTAGTTTGAAAAATAAATAAATTTTTATATATTTATTTATGCATTTTGCCTAAGGGGTTGTCCATAAATTATGTCACACTTTATTCTGATATTTTTGACTCAGTCTTCCCTTTTGCCACAAAATGTCATACTTCACTGTACTTCCTTTGTGACATGTCACATAATATTACTTGAACAATGCTTGTAGTTAAAAAAACAAATGTCTAAGTTATGAACCATGTTTCAAATTTTAGATTTAAATAAATTATACAGAAATATATTTTATTTTATTTTATTTTATAAGCAGCGTTGAACAGCCATTACGACTACCAATGTTCAACTACTTAGCCTTGTAATTTTTAACCCAATTCAGCAGACAAGGGAACTTTTGGCTCTAGTATTGGAAGAATTTTGCCTTCGTGGATGACTTTTTGATGTAACTGATCCGCATTTCAGTTTCACGAAGGGGAAAACCGCGAAAATCTCTTATTGTTTGCCACAGGACAAAACGGTTCTAACCCATGATTTGCGACAATTACGTCTAATCATGACGTCTACCATTGAGCCATGATTTTTACTATGACATCTACCACAGAGGATATTTTATGCCAGAACTGTGTTTGGTGAGAGCCGGTAACAGAATTCGTATCGACCTGCCAACCTTGGGATTTGAACCTGGTGCCCCTCATTCGGAGGTGAGTGCTCTATCCCCTGAGCCACCGCGGTTCATTTAAACATATATAAAAATAAATAACATAAAATTTTTAATTTGCTGATTTTAAAGGTTATTATTTTAACCAAAATGTGTGTTGTCATACTTCTTGTCACGCACTCCCACCCCTTGTCACAATCCTCTCCTCTAAGCATGACATCATTTATGAGTGGCTCCTAAATCTTACCCATGTTATCTAGGTACTCTATCTGGCATCATTGAAATTTGATACCATTGTAAAGTTAAAAGATAATTATTGCATACATTTTTATGAATTCACTTTCATGTTTGCAACGTTGGTTTCTTGCATTTGAAATGATTAGCTTGAGTAATGCTCCCCAAATTTTTTATCTTCGCAGACGTTTGATAATTTTAACCGCTGCCCTCAGATGGGGGCGGGGCGGACGTTTATTGCTTACATTTTAGATGGTTTGATTTAATAATTTTAATTAAAAAATTTTTTAAACATGACTTCAAAACAAAATACAGCTACATGCGCAGTGAGGATTAAAGGACAGTTAGGGATGTTAATTTTAAGTTTATCTCAGATTAAGTTTCATCTCAGCTTCCAATTAACCCCATGTCCTTAAAAAGTCTCACAAATCTGCGAGAAATACACTGCAGTAAACAAGATTGAAATAATTTAATGTTCCTTGGACGGCCCGGTACCATTACATCTACGGATCGGTACCGTACCGCGAAAGTGGGGGCTCTCAAATTTCTACTGAAGCTCAGTGCCCAATGAAAGTTTTAATAGTTTCTTAACCTTAACAAGCAGAATCTATTGTTTTTTGTTTTATAGCTCTGATAGCAGAAATCTTCCAGCATGGCAGCTGCCGCTGCGGATTATTACAGCATCTGCCGACCATTTTAATCTCTGATTACTGAAATTACTGAGAGGAAATAAGAAAGAATTAAAGAGTATTGAATTTTTTTTCCTAACCTCCTTGAAAAGACACTTTTTCCCTTTTGAAGTCTGGTACGAAAAATAAATTGCTGTAACAGCTGCTAATTGGAATTGTTCTGTTTGCATCGGCGAAGATTTTTTTGAATTTTCCAAAATATTTAATAATCTAAAAAAAAAAAAAGAAAGAATTGTCCTCAGATATTTAGCAAAGAGATTTAATTTTCAAAAAGATTTAAATAATTTTCTTTAACAATCAATTAAGTTTTTTAAAAAAAAGTGTTTTAAGAAAAAAAGTCTTTATTTTCCATTCTTGGATTTTGGCTGTTTTAGAATATAATTGTTACCAACCTTCAATATACAAATTTACTTTTTGCATGATATGTTTAGTCCAATTTTCTGATAATAGTATTCAATTGAATGCTTTGGGGTCGCAGACGAACTTGAATTTATGAAGATTGTGGAGATAGAATCAGAGTAAATGCTGTGACCAGTATTATATATCGCCAAAGGGAATTAATCCTTATACACAATATCGACTAACTAGAATGATATTATCTCAACTAACTGATGTCGATACAAATTACAATGGCTTCCTTTAATTTATCGTTATTTTATCGCCAATATTAATTTTGACCTCTTTCTGAGGCGCAAAATTAAAAGGAAGAAAACAATAAAATCATTATTCCTATTGTTTTTTAATATTACGTTTTTTTTCAAACAAGATTCCATTTTTGTCTGAGCAAAAACGTATCATTTTTCGTAGAACGTATCATTTTTCGAAATAAACTTCTATCATCACCAAAATTCTTTCCGTCTCCCACGTCTTTCAAAAATGATGTACCCTCTGTTTTGCTTTTTTGGTCTGACAAAAATTGATTTTTTCAGCTCTCTTTTTTGTCTATTTTTAAAAAGTTGTTATTAAATTATTGATTTTATTTTATTAATGGTATTATGCTTTCGGATTAATACCAAAATAATTGGTGATCGTGCATTGAACTTTTTTTTGCTTCAAACAATATAAGCAGTTTTATGAATACCTAATATCCAAACTATTATCATTTATGTATGTGTGTATTGCTAATGTGATACATATTACTTTAGAAAAACGAATGTAATGTAATGAAGTATAATAACTATTAATATCTAGCCATTGTCCCATTGTCATTTGCTTAATGTATTAATAAGCAATATCGGATCTGTACGTTCTAGAACTCAATATTCATGGTTGAAAGAGGATGCTAAAAATATGCTAATTTATTAGTGCAGACGATATTTTAAGGTATAAAAGCAGACACAAAACCGTACTTTCTCTAACTAAGAACCCCCCTCTCCCCTCTGATGGATTCGGATTTCTGACCCCGAAAATTCTTTCTGTGAAATATGGTCCTAATAAGTTGGCCAGCAGAGCGGTCCAAAGTTTTGAGAATTTAATTTTACTTTTTTCGTATTTCACCATATCTCGAGAACCTTTTAAGTAAATTAAAATATCTTTGCACATAATCATAAAAATCGTTTATCCAAGTTAAAATTGATAATTCCATGCGAATTATAACTTTTAGTAAGTAATTATTTTTTATTATTTTATTAAATAATAATCGAAAAATATTTGAAATTACATTTCAAATATTTTTGAATACAACTTTTTAATGATTGAAACTATTGTAATTTTATATGGCAAAATGTAAAATGTGAGCGAAATCGGTCGAATTGTTCCTGAGAAATAGAAATTTAAAAAAGTCTTTTTTTAAAAAAAAAATCGATTTCTCAGGAACTATTTGATCGATTTCACTCAAATTTTGTATACTGCCATTTAAAATTGCGTTCTTTAAAGGGATGGAAAAAAAACTGTATGTCGTACAATTCAAAATTTTTTCGACTATTTTTAAATATAATAATAAAAAAATAAATATTTAGTGAAAGTAGAAGATAAGATGCTGCTGCCTGGAATTATCTAAAAAAAGAATAAAAAAAAGAATTGAAAACAAAAAGAAAAAAAAAACGAATTTTATAATTTTGTTCAAAAATTTTTGCAATTCGCTTAAAAAGTTCGCGAGATAAGGTGAAATACACCGAAAGTAAAATTAATATTAAAGGTGCAAAACTTTGGACCGCTCTCCTGACCTAACTATTGGAACCTATTTCCCGGATTGCGGCTACCCTCTATATTTTTAAGGTCAGAAATCCGAATCCGACGAAAAAAGGTATGTTTATTCATAGAAAATACAATTTGGTGCCTGATTTCGTCTGATTTAGAATATCGTTTGCACGAATTAATTAGCATTTATGCGATCACCCACTCGAACTTTTATGATTGAGTTCTAGAACGTGAAGATCCGAGCATTACATCAAAAGTTATTAAGGATGGTCCGTTTTTCGCCCATCCTTTTTTCCACATTGTACGTTAAATTAAATAAAGATAATACAATACTGAAATTTTTTTTTTTATTTCAGTTTTATTTATGTATTAAGCATTCAATATATACATGACACTGCTCACCATATTATCGAATACATTAAACCCTTTTAATATTTTTAGCTCCAAAAAAGTTTTTTTTTCTCTGACTGCTAATTTATCTCAGAAACGATACAAACGATTATTTTAATTATTTTTCTAGATTGCTTAAAGGAGTATTTTCTGTGTCTAATTTTTTCATGTGGATTTTCAGATTTTTGCAAGCATTTTATTACACAATTTATGTCAAATATTTTCTTCACTAATATTTTTTGAAAACTTTTTCTTTGAAAACTTTTTTCTTTTTCTTTGTCATAGCTTGGTGATCCTAAAAACTCTCGAAAATATTCACATTCTACCACAGAGAAAACAATTTTAAATTATGTAAAAAAGAAAAAAAAAAAAAGAGGCAGATGATTTTTTTTTAAACAACTGTAATTTTTTGGCGATTAACCGTTCTAGAAAATATTCAAATTCTACTACTGAGAAAACGATATTAAATTAGATAAAAAATTTAAAAAAAGTTTTACAAAAAATTAAAATGGGTGTTTTCAATAAGTCGTAAAATTATTGATTAAAGAAAAAAAAAATTGAATCTTTAAAATTTTTTTACTCACATTTATGATCAGAAATAAATTATCAAAATAAGATAAATCCTGCAATCAGAAAAAAGATTTATTGCAGCCAATCACTGCTTCTTCAGGCTTAGGATCGCTATTGAAAACCCTTTTTGAATAAAAAGAAGGACAAAGATCTTTTATCTTTGTCTTGACTTCCTCAGACTTGTACCTTGAAAAAGAAAAAAGAAATTCTTAACGATCTTTGAAAGGAATGTTTTAAGAACCATCTTTGGTGCTGTTCTCAATATCTGGAGAGAAAAAAGATATAATTTTGAAATTCATAGAATTTTTAAAAGTGAGAATATTAATAAATCCATAAAACTGAGTAGAATGAGATGGGCGTGGCGCCGAATAAAAATGAACCCAGTGCGGACAGCTTTGAGGGTTTTTAATACTACCCCCCCCCCACCGACAAAAGACCAAGAGGACGAGACAAAAAGAGATTTAAACACTGAATGGATGAGGATTTTGCCTTCCAGAAAGTGAACTGTAGCCCGTTTTCTGGGAGAACAGCAGATTGAAAAAGCTTCTAAAGAAGGCCCAGGCTCAGAAAGGGCTGACGTGGCAATGCTGATGATGATGAAAGAAAAGGAAATTTATTAATTTGAAATAAACACGTTGAAAGGTTTTCGGAAATGTTTATTCAGACCTCTGCACATCTTATGCCCTTCTGTTCCATCAAACAGCTTATTGAGAGGACCTTTAAGACCTGTGCTCATGAAGAGCTTATCGACCGTACTTCTACTAAGTCTTGGAGGACTACCATCCTAAATTTGCGAAATGGCCCAAGACGAAGGCGGTGGCTGAATTCCGTTTGGCCACCGGTCATGACTGTATGCACTCTTTGCAGTTCTGGTGAGGACATGGACTCCACGCACCTTTTCCGCTGCTCTGCACGTTGCAAGAATTCTATCACTGAACGCTATTGGGAAGCTAGAGACAGGTTGTGATTAATAGATTTTGTGCAGCTTCTTTTGTTTCTGTTCTTATTTTTGTTCGATGTTTATGTATGCTGTTACTGTTTATAATCTGCCATTGGGAAAAAAAAGAAAAAAAGAAAGGTTTTCGGAAATGTTGTCCTTGCGTTGAAAATAATACTGCTTGATACTTTTGTTAGATAGCAGAAAATTTGCACTTTCTGAGTGCACCGAAAAGATTTTTCGGCAGTTACCACAACAAGTAACTAATTTACCGTCAACTGTCATAGTTACTGAGAATGGCCAAGATTTTGTTTTGCTACCGTGAACAAATATAGAATATCTTCCCACCTTGAAAAATTCCGGATGTCGCTTTATTTAAAGAATATGTCTATTTAAAGACCAGCGCAATTTCTGTATGATCAAAACAAGAATATCCTATAATGCAATCCGCTTATGACTTTGTATCGAAGGAAAGTATCAATACTTAGCAGCGAAAAAACATCAAAAGAAAAAGATTAAGACTTTGCATCGGAAAAGCTACAAATTAAGATTATTGATACAATCGGATCAAAGTATCATCCTCAATACTTTATATTAAGGTTACTAAATTTCTATGTATGTTTTAGATTATTCTTGACGATAGTAACTTGTGTTACATTTGTCTTTATTTGGAAATAAATCTTTATAATTATGACAATCTAATGCAGAGGTTCTCTTATGGTGTTCCGAGGAACCTTAGGGTTCCGAAGAAGAATAACAGGGGTTCCGAGAGTTAAGATGTTTTTTACCAGTAATGATAATGTATAAATGCACTTAATAATCCACAAATTATTCAATATTTCTCTTGTTTATATGAATTTCTTTTTGTAAAATGCAAACGAAAAAAAAGTAGCAAAATTTAAAAAAAAATTTTTTTTTCAATAACAATATATTTAATAAATTATTGGAAAGAATATGTACTTATAAAAATTTTATAAGTATTTCTTATTGAGCTTTTCAATTCAAAATAATAACTAAATTCAAGAAAAAGGGAATACGTTTTTCTAATAACTATTCTCATTGCTTATAACAGTTCTTTTTTAAAAAACTATAATTCGGCTTATTCTATTCATTTTCAGCATATGCATACAACAAGAAAAATTCATAACACTAAATATTTCATCGTACACATTAAATTGCTTCCAAAATATTTACTAGTCTTTTTATTTATTTTTTGTTAGTATATTTAAAACTGTGCTGATAAACTTCCTTTTTACATTATGCCGGAGGTTCCGCCAAATAAAGCTTGTTCATTATTTAGGGTTCCATAGCCCCCCCCCCCCCCC
>NC_092206.1:25726170-25731438 GCF_043381705.1 Parasteatoda tepidariorum | reverse complement strand
CCCCGAGAAATAAAAGGAATCGCTGGTCAAATGCACCACAAAGAAACGAGAAAAAATATTAAAAATTAGCAAAACAGTGAACAATGAACAATTAAATGTGAACAATGAATAATTAACAGAATGAAATCGATACTAACATATAATTATAAATTCTGATTTGTGATTTAATAAGCCTTATTTGGTAGTTTTGGTAATTATACACAGAACTGCGATTATCAAGAGTAATAGTTTAAAAAAAAAGCATTCTTAAAGAAGTAGAATTTTGTTTATTATGGTTCGGATACCAGTATTGAATACTAAGAAGAATTTACGCATCAACTATATTTAATTAAGTTTCGGAAGAATGCATAATTAAATTATTAATTTTTAATAGTCGTAATATTTAATTGGTTCTAAACATCGTTTTAAGTTTGTCAGAGTCTTCGTGGATCGAATCAGCTTTCTAGTAAATAAAACTAACATTAAAGGAATTTTTTAAACTCTGTCCTTTCTAAACTATAGGAACAATATTTTATTTTCCAGATTGCCTAATATTTTGATGGTCTAGAACAGTGATGGGGAAACTACGGCCCGCGGGCCAAGTCTGGCCCGCGGAAAGTTTTAATCCGGCCCGTTTAAGAGTGCCGTCGTGAGAATGTTTGAACGCGTTCTTACTTCGTAATGTGACGACCCGCATAAAAACTACCTGCGGCGACATTCAAAACAATAGTATTCTGGACAAATCCATCCGACCTAAACATTGCAAGCGAAAAATCAGTTTCTTCACGATATTTGGCAATACTTGAAAAGTTTCAAATTACAGTTATTATTATTTGCTAATCAGATCTCTAAATCTAATTTTTCTCATTTTCCAAGAATACAATCTTTAAAATTCACTATATCAAACAATAAGATTAAAAAATACGAAATTAATTTGAGAAAACTATCTTCAGAATTTGAAAGGAGATTTCAGGACTTTAGAAAAATGGAACCAGAGTTTAGTATTTTTGCGACCCCATTCAATGTTAATTACGAAGAAGTTGATGCAAAATTTTAACTTGAGTTAATAGAACTGAACTGTAATACTCTCCTGAAACAAACTTTTCATACAGTACCATTACTAGAATTTTATAAAAATTTAAGTCCAGATAATTTCCCAAATCTAATTACTCATGCAATGAAGATAATGACAATGCTCGGCTCATCTTATATATGCGAACAAATCTTTTCAACAATGAAGCTTAGGAAAACTTCGTTAAGAGACAGAATTACAGATGAGCAACTTTCATCAGTTTTAAGAATTTCTGATTCGCAAATGAAACCGGACTATGATGAAATTTTGAAGAAACAGTCTCAATTTCATTTTCTCTTGCACCATCAACCAGTAATGACACCAGATAATGACACCAGTGCTTATAATTTTCTTACCTTTTGCTTTTTTACTATTAAAATAATGAGTGTATGTAATAATATATGTATATGTTTATAGAACATATAAATTTTTTAACGATTAAGCATTACTCTTTGGCCCGCTACGATTGTCTAGTTATTACAAATGGCCCGTCTTAAAAAAAGTTTTCCCACCACTGGTCTAGAACAGGGGTTTCCAACTGGCAGCCCGGGGGCCCGCATCCGGCCCGAGAAGTCTTTTTTGTGGCCCGCGACCTAGAATATATTAGTTGTCCTTTTTTTGCGGACAATTTTCGTAAAAAATTCTATATGGGTTTAAAATACTTTTCTCGTTAATAAAAACCTAATTTCTTCGTTTCTGTGAAATTTAACATACCAAAGGTGCAAAAAAATTTATTTCTCATGTTTTGCACCCAAGGAAATATTTATTCAAATACAAAAATAATCGTGTTTGTTGCTCTTTTTGTATTTTATGAATATAATTTAGCATGTCCGTATCAGAAATTTTCTCGAAGAAATTNGGCCATTAAGATTTTTGGGGCCCTTAGATTAAATTTTTTTCTCGTATATTTTTTTTTATATTCAAATATAAAAGTATTTGTATGTCTTTTCATTTAAGAAAGCATATTTAAAATAAAAATAAATAATAATAAATTAAATTTTACTTTATTTTATTAAATTAGAACTAAAAAATAATCATAACATTATGAAAAAATTTGAAAAATCATTGCTTTTCTTAATTTTTTAAAATTTATTTTCTAAAAACCATTTTAAGGGGGCCCCTAATCATTGGGGGCCCCAGGTCATGGCCTAGTCTGGCCTAATGGGTAATCCGGCCCTGGGGCCCACCTGCTGAATAGAAATTTTGGCAGCAGGAATGTTTCCCACATAATTATTATTATTTTGAATATGTTCTTTAAACGCTCAGATCAAACGTAACTTTTTTATTTCAACATTTCTGAGAATTATTATTGTCATGGTGAAAGATTCTTTTTCTTGCTCCAGCTCTACAGCCGATCTCGATAAGATTTAGTCATCTCAATCCATCAGATGCCACTGGTGAAATCTTCGCATTTAAATATTTCTTATTTAAACTTCAGTTAAACTGTATTTTACCTTTACCCAAATTGTTTTCGTCTTTATTTTTCTTAATTTTCAAAATGTTGTGAAAGTTTTTTGAAACGTAACATTTTTCCAGGGTTGATTCAGAAATACTGTTCCCATGGAAGCAACTTTCGTGCTTCCGTTTGTGTACAGTATGCAGTTTATTTAAAGTCAAGGGGGGATATTCCCGTAAATGCCTACTTTGTGTTTTCTGTCTTACATTCGAATTTATTTAAAAACATCGATATTTTTTCCCTTCTTTGCTGAAAAATTTTGTATTATTTTGTCGCAATCGACTAATGAATTCTATTTTAATAAGAAAACGTTATGAAATGTTATGTAATTATGATGTTTTGCGTTTTCGACTTTGGCAAGCTAATTAATGATGTAACTGATTACGAGGTATTGCAATCCTGACACTCGTCAGCGCATGTTTTTCTGTTTTGTTTATTTTTATTAGTTATCTTTTATCTACACGCGTCTTAACAAGATACTACCCATTGTGGAAAATAAATTATCTATCTATATGAAAATGAATGTAATGTGTCTGTGTTCGCATAGACTCCTAAACCATCTGACAGAAAGCAATGAAATTTGGTATACAAATAATTTCAAGCACGAGGAAGGTCACTGTCAACATTAGAACATTCTACGGTGAATCGTTCTAGCAGGATGAGCGAAAAACCTAATGGAATTTACTGATTGGCTAAGCGTTAGGCATTGTTTTAAATTTAACGAATCAATTTTTTTATATTTTAAAGATACATCATTGATAATTGCTTCTTTTAGCTTCGTTTGATCAAAAAATAGTTAATTGCACGTATTTAAATATTTAATTATATAATTACTTATTTAAAACCAACGGTAATGGAATAGAAAAAAAATATTTATGTATTCAAAAGCAAAAATTAACACGTTGAATGCCATGGGGGTCACCGGTAACCGGCACTAAAATTGTTCGTAGCGCCACGGGGGTCACCGGTGACCTCAGTGAATTAAATGTGTCACGAATGATTAAAAAAATTAACTGTTTTGTTGTAAATAATATTTCATCAAAATATGCAACGCATACTAGAAAATCATTTTGGCCAGACGGGCAAGCCATGCTAAATTAGAGTGGCATTTAACGTGTTAATGGGAAAGTGGTGGCACCAATGAGGTTTAATTACGCCAATTATGCTTAATTAATTAAGGTAATATATGCATATTGAAATAAAAGAAATAATCAATATACTAGAAAACAAAAGAAATGGAGTAAAGGTATTTATTTGTCTAGAACAAAAGTAAGAAATCGTCATACTATCATTGATGACAATGATGCTCAATTAATGTTGGTAATATATATTAATTGAAATAAAAAAAAAAGTAACTTCTGAACTCAAAAGCAAAAATAAGTAGAAAAGATACTTATTCGCGTTTTGGGTAACCGTAAAAAAAAAATCTGCATATTATTATTGACACTAAAGCTCAATTAATATTGATAATGTGTATTAATTGAAGTAAAATAAAATAAGCTATGCGCTCAAGAGCCAAGCTCATGGAAGAAAGATATGGGAAATTTGTTTAAGAAAACCGTAAAACATACTCATTCACAGATGACGCTTAATTCATATGTATCACTGACGGTAATATGTACTACTGGTATTATGGTAATTGGCGAATTGGTTTTGATAAGAATTCAACAACGGGTTTTCCGCAGTTTCAGAAAATATTTTTTTCCAGTGGTATTAATATCCAGTGTATTAATATTTTAAAGAATTAAAAATAAAAGAAATTTTTTTCCACCACGACTTATAAATATTTTGACAGTAAATTAAAAGTCAGATAGAGAAATGGTGAGGCTCCAAAGTGCTTATAAAGTTCGAATATATAAATTTTTTTAAAAATTCGGCTTTAGTTGGCTGCCACTGACAAATATGTTTAAACTCAAATGTTGAAGGGTTATGTAATAAGTACCAAATATACTTATATAGGTATAAAATATAATATTGATATATTTGGTGATTTTTAAAACTGAACCAAGCAGTTTTAAAACCTATACTTTGGAATTAAGTGTTTATTTTAAGGGGAATTTAAACTATCATGAATCAGCCGTGAGCAATATCATTATGCCAAGCAGATGTTAAATACATTTTATCTTTATTCAAGGGTGCGAATTAAAAACAACGAGCTTTGCGTACTTCAATAACATAAAGCCACCGAAGATAACAGCATATAACATTAAATTAAAATTGCTCTTCCTTCTTTGCAGGAGCAAACTCCATTAAATAAGGAGGGATATTCATTTTACAACGTGTCTCGTAGTGGACTGATCGTTAAGACACGGTTCCCAGTAGAACACCAAAGTCAAGCATCACTGACTGCGGTCAGTAAGCGGGTGGGTGACCACTTTGATCAGCCTGCTTAGGGACCGAGGGTGCGCGGTATCGGTCCTCGTTAAACTGTTCCACCGTATTTCGACTTTGCTCGCAGATCGTCGAGCTACCAAAGCAGAGTCGCCATCCCTTCTGCAAAGGATTAAAATTACGATGGCATGTCTTCAGATCATTCTCAAGGATGTTTCCCAGACCGTCGCCAATAGCCCATTGTGCAGCTCTAGTGTGACGTAAATAGAGTACCTACCTATCATTTTACAACGTCTTAAACTTCACATGAATCAGTAGCAGACAGAATGCAAGTAATAAAAAATAGTGCGTGGAGTTCCTCCGCGCGGAAGAAGTTAAACTTCGTAACCTGCGACGTTAATTGTAGAATCCTCGTGACCCGGGTTAATCA